>NW_025999896.1:2661627-2677131 GCF_001458135.2 Marmota marmota marmota | reverse complement strand
AAAAAAAAAAAAAAAAAAACAGGAAAAGCAGGGCGAACGGAAATCATAAAATAAGATGGTGGAAATACTTTTAAATGTATCTGCAATGACAGCTTAAAAAAAAAATGTGGAAAAAACTGCTAACAAAACATCAAAATAGATTTCAAGTTCCAGTCAAAAAAGGTCCTATATGCCGTGTGTGGCAGTGCGTGCCTATAATCCCAGTGACTAGGGACACTGCAGCAGGAGGATCAGAAATTTGAGGCCAGCCTCAGCAACTTAGCAAGATCCTGTCTCAAAATTTTAATTTTTTAATTTGAGAGCTGGGGTTTTAGCTCCATGCTACAGCAGGGTGAAAAAATAAAAGAAATCCCTATACTAGCATCCCCAGTTTTTTCTATCTCCTTGAACCAATATATCACACCTCTCATATTTCTGACCATCCTTCTTCTATTATTCAAACTCTACCTCTCCAGAATTTTGATCTTTTAGGACTTCCATTTTTCCCCGAAATTTCCCTCACCACCACCCCCAGCCCCCTTCCCCCGACACACATGTGCACAATAGGTCTCCTAGAGTATTTTAGAGTTTACAAAGCAAGATACATATTTTCCCCCTATTTAAAATCCTCCTTAAAAAAAAAAAAAACACTATAGCTGGGCACCGTGGCACATGCCTGTAATCTCAGTGATTCAGGAGGCTGAGGCAGGAGGATGGAGAGTTCAAAGCCAGCCTCAGCAGAAACTAGACACTAGGCAACTCCATGAGACCCTGTCTCTAAATAAAGTACAAAATAGGGCTGGGATGTGGCTCAGTGGTCAAGTGGCCCTGAGTTCAATCCCTAGCAACACCTCCAAAAAAATACAGAGTGGTTGAGATCAGAGAGACTGTTGAGATGGGGGCAGGAAGGAGATGCAGGGATGGTAGAAAGGCTCAGTGGCTATATGGGTGTGCACGTAAGTAAAGCTCAACAAACCACAACTTTAAGGTCTGTGCACTGTATCACAAATATGCATACCTTAACAAAAAAGTTAAAAAAATATTTTTTAATTTAGCAAAAATTCTATGAGGTAGATAGAGAAGTAAAAAAAAAAAAAAAAAAAAAAAGTTCAATTTACAGCTAAAGAAGGAGAGGGATGACCAATCACTTACATGGTCCAAAGTCAAGGGGCCTAAGTATGGCTGAACCCCACTGAGCCCTTCCCATTCGGCCACACTGCTTGTCACCTCTAACCCCACTGTGTCACAGGGACCCCTCCAGCCAGAGTGAATTCGGTCCTTTACCAGGACTCCTTAAACAACAAAAGAGAGCCATCCTCCTTTCCCGATCTCCTCTCTCATGTCACACATCCTCATCTCTCCCAGTTGTTTCATTTACTGTCCCTTCAGCACCCTGGTTTATATTCTCAGGAGTAAAAATACAGAAGAGAAGCTCAGGCTCTAGAAACAAAATACCTGTGTTCAAATCCTGGTTCAGCCACTTCCTGGCTGTGTGACCATGGGCAAGTCACTCAACCTCTCATTACTTTCTTCCCTTGCTATCACAATGAGGATACTTTTGTAATAGCCACTTTATAAGAGGGGTCGTGATCAAATCGGCTATGAATAGAAATGAACATAAAATTCACAGAATTGTGCCCGGCACTTGGTAAACGTGACTGAGGTTAACTACCGTCAGAACTATCCCCATCCCAGTCCCATCGCCTTCTCGGAAGGCAAAGCATCCTTCTGAGATCATCCTGCGTGACGTGGAGAAAGTCAAGGCTGGGTAACCTCAGACACCAGGAACTACTCATCAGACAAGAAACCCATGAGTCATGCTGGAGTCACCTGGGAACCACAAATTAGCCTAGGCAGCTGGCCAGGTCAGCATTCTGTCATCCAGTGACCAGGCCCCCATGCAATTCCATCACACCTCATCTGCAGGGACGCCTCCTTCCTCCGCAACCATCTTCCTCAGGGAGGCCACTGTGCTGAGGATCGGCACAGCCAGGCCAACCCGCAGGAACCGCTGGCTCTTACAGAGGAAGACCAAGGTGACGCTCAAGAACCTGGAAAATAGGAATGAGCCACGTGGTTAAAGAACTGGCAGAGCACAGTCCGGTTCCTTGTTGGGTCCCTGCACTTTAGGTATATTGCCACCAGGTGGCAGTGGAGAGCCAAATCTCCTTAAACTGCTTTTTCAAAGAGTTAAAAATGAAACAGTTTGGGATGGAGAAACACTTCACAGACCTCTGACCTCAAGACTCTGTTAATAAATAAAATGAAGCAAAAATAAATTGTAAAGTTTGTAAAGCAACCAAGCTGCTTCTAGTACAAATCAACCCTATTAATGATTCTCTCCTTTTCATTTTTTTTTTTTCCTGGTACTAGGGATCAAACCCACAGTGCTTACTGTGGTACATCCCCAGTCCTCGCTTTTTATTTTGAGACAGGATTTTTGCTAAGTCACTGAGGGTCTCCCTAAGGTGCTGGGGCTGGCCTCAAACTTGTGATCCTCCTGCCTCAACCTCCAGAGTCACTGGGATTACGGGTGTGCACCACAGCACCTGGCTGATGCTCTCCTTTATTAATAAAATTTACCCTGGGAAATATCTGCTTCTACTTCCCACTCCCTCTGCTGATTTACCAAGGGCCACTTTCCTGACTACTGTTTCTCCTATCCTACCCTATTCTGTAATAATCGCCCAAGTCCCATAGCTAGTTAGTAGGGCTTAGCCTTGAACCTGGGCAGCCTCAGAGGCCACAGTCTCAGCCCTGGGCTCTGCTGCATCAGGCCAGAAGTCTTAGGGCCCTGTCTAATGGTAGCATAAGTCATGATACAGCATAAGTCAATAGTTACATTTGTGACAGACAGCACAGGATATCAGAGCAGAAACAGAGGTTAACCTGGGAAAGATTTATGAAGGTGTGTCTGCAGCTACATCCTACAGATGCAGAAGTGTCAACAGGTAAAGGGTAGGAGAAATGGTACTTAAGGAGGTGGGGAACACAATGAAGAAATGTGTCCATCTCAGTGGCTCCCTACCTACAAGCTCACGAATATTCCATGACACTGATATGAGCCAGGTGACTTCCTGGCCACTGCTGGGGCGGCCTTCTGTATAGCAGGCTGCAGAGCCCTGAAGCCTTTCTCCATCCCAGCCCCTACTTCCCTTTACCTCATCTCCCCTCTTCCTCTTTCTTTGCTCCTTTAAGAAATCATTTCCCTACAACTTCACAAAGAAGAAAAAACACTTTGAAAACAAAAACAGAGGGAATCCATAGTGACTGATTCGCTCTGATCTGTTCCTGTCTGACCAGGGGCCCTCGCCAGCTTCTCAATGGGACACAGGCCTGGTGCCCACACACACAGCGTTATGGTGTTCATTATTCCCTCCTCTGCTAAGGAAGGGATGTAACTTTGTCACATTCAATAACTGATGGCCACGTGGCTACAAGACTCGCTTCTAGAGAAACTGAGTTTTTTTTGGAAGCAAAAGGGAAAAAAAAAAAAAAACATGGCGGACACAAGGCCAAAAGGTTCAATGAGCCAAGAGGGAAGTCAAAGGCACAGAGCCAACTGTAACCTTGTCTGGCGCAAGGGGATGGGACTCACATCTCACATACCTCGTCTGGCGCAAGGGGATGGGAAGGGACACACACAGGAAAGGATCAAAGGTGTTGCTCTGTTTCAGGCAGTGGGGGCAGGTCAAGGAAGATCTGTGAGGACAAAGAACAGAGAGCCAAGTGTAAACGCGTGGACAGTTTGGTGGCCCCTTGAAAAGTTCAACATAAAATTCCCGTTGCCCCTCTACTCCCAGCAATTCCACTCTGGAAGAACTGGAAACAGGTGTTTCAACGGATCCTTGTACACAAATGTTCCTAATGGTCCTGCTGCCCTCAAGAGCCAAGAGGTAGAAATAACACAACTGTCCATCAACAGATAAGTGGGCAAGCAGAATGTAGTGTAAGCACACCGTGAAATATCACTCAGCCATAAAAAGGAGTCAGTCCTGATACGACGTGGGTGAGCCTTGAGAATATGATGCTAAGTGCTCAGAAAGATCCCAGATGCAGCCAGGTGCGGTGGCACATGCCTGTAACCCCAGCGGCTCAGGAGGCTGAGACAGCAGAATCGTGAGTTCAAAACCAGTCTCAGCAAAAGCCAGGTGGTAAGCAACTCAGTGAGACTCTGTGTCTAAATAAAATACAAAATAGGGCTGGGGATGTGGCTCAGTGGTGCAGTGCCCCTGAGTTCAATCCCTGGTAACACACACACACACAAAAAAAATCTCAGATGCAAAAGGCCACATTATGTATGATTCCATTTATATGAAATATCCAGATCAGGTTAAGCCACAGAGACAGAAAGCAAATTGCTGGTCATCAGGGGCTGCAGAAGGGAAAATGGAGCTTGGCTGCTAACTGGGTCCCAGAGCTTTTTTTTCGGGGTGATAAAAATGCTTAGGAACTACACAGAAGTAGTAGTTGCACGGTGAATGTAATGTAAGGCCACCGAATGGTACATGTTTAACATCACTTTAAAAGAAAAGTAAAATGGTTTATTTTTATAGCAAAGGACTTTTACCCCAATAAAAAAGAAAGGAGAAAGTTTAACCACATGTTAGTGCATTAAACATGGGGACGGGCCCTATAGTCCCTCTGGATAGTAACAGCATGACAGTTTTCAAACTGAAGGGCTCTCAGGACCATCTTTCCCCCTGGGTCTCACCTTCCTGGGTCCCAGAATTATATGGGCAACTTTTTAAATATTTGGATGCCCAGGCCCTACCCCACAGAGGTTCTATTTCAAAGCAGATGGGGAGGGGACCCAGACATCAGAATTTTAAAAGTTCCCTAAATGACTCTAATGCTCACCTGGAATGGCCATTGATGTATTCTGCCTTCGTTATTGTACAGAGCAAGAAGCAATAAAGCTCAGGAAATAGCGGCAAATTGTAAAAGTTTACATTGAAATTACATTTACTAGGAACTGGGCATCCCTCTAAGAATCAAGCACATATTACCCCACGTATTTCCCATAAACAGTCAGCATTTCACCCATTTTACAGAAGAGAAAACTGAAGCACAGAGAGGTTAAGTAGCTGTCGAAGGACACACCACTCTGAAGTACCAAAGTGAGGCTCAGTTTCTGTGTGCCTCATCATTCCTGAATTCTTGAGTATAAATGAGTAAGGAATTGCTTACTTCAGAGTAGATATTTATATATTTATAGTCTTTCAACTCTACCTTTAACACTTCCTTACTTCTGAACCACTGAAAAGTGAAGCACAATTTTATATTCCACTTAGGTGCACGAATTTGATTTCCCTGACTGTATAATTCACCATATTATTCCAAGGTATGAGGAGTTTCCGCACACTCTGTTCCTCATCCTAAAATCTGCATGAACTTCGTTGGGGATACAGAACAATGCCCTCCATCCCCCTCCCTCCCGGTAGCCTGGCTCTGCGCTCTTTGCTTTGGACAACCTGGCCTGGGTTAAGTCAGCAGGTAAGCTGGAGCAGGTTATCAGGACCAGGCTTCCTGAGTCCCTTTGGAAAGTGCTTGTCCTGCTCAATTGGTTTTCCGCTGAGCAGACAAAAACAGGAAAACCCAGAGGCAAGCAAGAATGCAAACCTGGGGTTGTCACCCAAGGAGAACCTGAGGCCTCTGCTCATGGAGAGGTGAATCTTTCCGATGTCACTTAACAGAATGAACACAAGTTATCAGAAGGTCAACAAGTGATTTTAGGAAATGGACTCCCAGTGGTTTGGGAAATATTTTGGTTGTATCATGAGGATTTTTTGGTGAGTGTTTTGCTTTTTTTTGGTTTTGTTTTGTTTTCTAGTTCTAGGGGCTTGAACTCAGGACCTTGTACGTGCTAGGCAAGCACTTGACCACTGAGCTACCTCCCTGGCCCCCACTGTTTTGTGTTTGATCTAATATCCCTACTCACTGACTCTGGCAAATTTCCCCTTGGAGAACCATGGTAGTGTTTTGGTAAAAGCAGCATAAAAACCACAGCCAGGACTTGGCAATCCTGGGGGTCTCCTCTGTAGCTGCCCTTTCCCTCCCAGTTCCCCTCCCCCTTCTCTTATTACCTACAGAGGTATAAAATTGTCCTGAAGGATGTACTTTTGTCTTTGGGGAATTTCCAAATCTCCATTTCACATTTATGCAAACAAAGAGAGTATTTTTTGTTGTTGTTGTTGTTGACTTCTTCATTTTTTTTCAGCCTATTTCAACTAAACTGGGCTGCATTTTTTTTTTCTCCTTAGAGTTACATCATATTAAACCAGGCCAGGGATATGACCTTTACATTCAGCCCCAAATGTGTATCGGGAGTAGGAGATGTGTAGTTTGCAGAAAACTCAGAATGGGCTAATATTATTTTATTCATGCGTTCATTCATCCTGTAGTGCTGGAGATAGGACCCAGGACCCCACACATGTTAACCCAATGCCCTAGACTAACCTGGGGATGTCGCTTCAATGTTAAAGTGGATTATTGAAAATATGATATTGTTTTTCAAAATAAACTATAGAAAGAATAGGAAATACACCCGTTCCACCAAAGTTGAGAAATGAGGATAGGAAATGTAACCAATAGATTCGACATAAGGCCACTTCACTCTTACAGAAAGCTCTGGCTATGGGAACAGGCTGTTGTAATACCCCAAATGTGGCCTGAGAGATCCTTTCACCCTCCCTATCCAGAGCACTTGCTATCCTGTCCTGTTAGACCCTGGGCTCTCTTAAAAGAAAGGGACAGAAAACCACCACACTGCCTTTCCATGTTCAGGAACCCAATTCCCTATGATATTCATTGTCCTTGTCAAATTGTTTCAAAAACATACTCTGCCTCGTTGGGCAGGGTGATACATACCTGTAATCCCAGTTACGAGAGACTCAGGCAGGAGGATGGCAAGTTTCAGGCCAGCTCCAGCCAGTTAGTGAGTACAAAGGGCTGGGAAGTAGCTCAGTGGGCAAGCAACCCTGGGTTCAATCCCCAGTGCCAAAAATCAATTAATTAAATTAAAAATATACTCTGCCTAAAAGGAAATGTCTGAAATGGGAACAACAGATTAGACTTTCTGGAAATCAAGTCTAGGAATGACAAGAAGAATTTGGAAGACACAAACATACACACACACACACACACACACACACACAATCTCTGCTCAAGCCAAAACTCCAACATCACAACAACATTTTTCCTAAAACCCATAATCTCCAGCACCTAATACTATTCCCTCTTCTCTCCTTCAGCTCAAAAAAAAAAGACCCTTAAAAAGGGCTTCAGAGGAGGCTGGGGTTGTGGCTCAATGGTAGAGCACTTGCCTCACACGTGTGAGACCCTGGGTTCGATCCTCAGCACCACATAAAAATAAATAAGTGAAATAAGGGTGTTGTGTCCAAATACAACTAAAAAATAAAATATCTTTTTAAAAAAGGTTAAAAAAAAAAAAAAAGGCTTCAGAGGGCTGGGGGTGTAGCTCAGTGGTAGAGTGTTTGCCTAGCATACATGAGGCCTGGAAGAGAGCCCCAATACATTAAAAAAAAAAAAAAATTAATGGGAAATGGAAGAGGGAGAACCTCAGTGTGCAGAGGCCTGTGAATCACTCCATAGTTTCATATCCATTCCCAATTTCACGCAATTCCATAAGGAAGGTTGATACCATCCATGCATGCCCTTCTGCATGGAAACAGACAAGGGACAGCAAGTGCCAACCCTCCCAGGCCACCAGCTGTCCCCACCCCACTGCTGCAGAAAGTCATTTTCCCGCACCCTGAAAGCCCTCACCTGGATGGGGTTTCTAATGACACTTTACTATAGATGCTCAGGCACAAAGCAAGTATTTTTAGCGGTCACCAGTCCATTTTTAGCATCAACGCCTGACGTCTTACTCATCATCCTATAGGGGAGGACTCTACTGAAGACAGCGCTAGTCCTTAATATCTGATCAGCTCAATGTCCCTTGCTCAGGGATCTCCCGACTCACCCACACCAAGGCGGGCACTGGAGACATGTACTGGAAGACACCCTCCTCAGCGCTCACCAGGTAAGAGTCCAAAAAAGCCCTGGAGTCACCCTACAATATCATCTTTCCCTCAGTCCCTTCAGCTCCAGCCCTGAGCCCACTAGCAAGCCTTGGTGACAATGTCCAAAACATACCCCAAATCCAGCCATTTCCCTCCATCTCCATGCTACCTTCATGGTTCCAGGCACTGTCATCCCCCCACTGTGACGACTATGGAGCAACATCAAATTCCACTTCCACTGTCACCTCCCTCCACTGCTATGACAACCAAGTCATCTCCTAAAATGATGAGCTAGAGCACACCCTGCTCTAACCTCTGCACATGGCCTGTGGGGTACTGAGGACTGAACCCAGGGGTGCTCTATCACTGAGTTACATCCCCAACCCCTTTTATTTTTTGTTTTTAGAGCAGGTCTCTCTCTAAGCTGCTGAACATCTCACTAAGTTACTGAGGCTAGCCTCAAATGTGGGATCCTCCTGCCTCAGCCTCCTAAGGAGCTGGGATTACAGATATGCACCACCACACCTGGCTTCCCGTGTCCTTCTGACTGAAACTCACACATGGACTAAAAAACCTGCCTTACCAGGCCCTTGCCCACATCCCTGGCCCTGTCTCCTGCTCTCTCACCTCCTGGAAGTCACATTAGCCTTTCTATCTCTTGAACTTGCCGAGATCAGCCCCTTGGCCTTTGCCTCTGTCTGGAATGCCATCCCCAGTTACTTGAATGGTGAACTCCTTTTACCCGATGCTTGGCTCAAATGTTCCTCTGAAAACAAGCTTTGATGATCACCTATCTGTGCTGGCTGGCTCCCCACCTCCCAGGTTGCTCCCTATCATTCTCTGAGCCCCAGCTCAGATTGTTGGTTGACTTGTGTATTGTCTCATGTGCCCCCAGCAAAATGTGAGTTCCATGGGAACAGGGGCTGGGTATTGTTCACAGCACCTTCCACAGAACCAGGCACATAGTAGGGCACAAATGAAATATCTAGAGAATTGGAAGAGCTGTTCCACATATCCTCAGGATTGATCCCAGGACCCCACTGCAGATAACAAATTCTGTGCATGTCCCTGTCCCTAACATAAGAGGGAATAATATTTGCACAGAACCTACACATCCTCCCACAGACTCTAAACCACCTCTAGATGGTTTATCACACCTAATACAATGTAAATGCTACATAAAGGATTGTCCTACCATATTGATTGGGAAATAGTGACAAGAAAAATCTGTATATGTTCAATACAGATGCAATTTTTTCTCGGTACTAGTGATTGAACCCAGGGGCACTTTACCACTGAGCTGCATCCCCAACACCCCCTGCCATTTTTTTTTTGGTAAGGATTAACAAAAGTTTCCAGGCCCTTTTATTTATTTATTTATTTTACTTTGAGACAGGGTCTTGCTAAGTTGCCCAGACTGACCTCAAATTTGTGATCCTCTAGCCTCAGCCTCCCAAATAGCTGAGATGACAGGCATGCACCAAAACTTGGCTAGAAGTGATTGTTTTCTAGTATCTTTACCCTCAGTTGGTGGACTATGCAAATACAGAAGCTGTGGATACAGGAAGTCAAACACACACACAAATATATATACATATATGTATACATATGTATATATGTGTATACATACAATGCACACATATGTGTGCATGCATATATATGTGTGTTATGTGTATATATATACATATATATGTGTATGTATATATATATTTATATATATGTGTGTGTGTGTATTGGGTTACTATGTCTCTCTCATGGGCAAGGAGTTACGTTCCTCATGGTAACCACTAGGCTAAGCACAGTAGCAAGCACTTGAACATTTAAAAGAAAGGAAAAAAAAGTGCATACATAAAGATGAGGGGAGATGCATAGAGAAAACAAAGTGAAAAAATAACCAGGTTAATTTATGGCACAAGGACAGCAAGGAACCAGACACCGCCCCACTCTCTAATACGGACTCTCTTTAGTCTCCCCCTTTCCCTCCTCGATGTCTTCTTCCTCTTCCTCTATTCTGTTTTTTCCTTCTGTCTCTTTATTTTTTGTTCCTGGCAACCTCTGCTTTGGATACCTGAGGATAAGACGGATGCCCTGACATGGCTAGGAGCTTTCAAGGTCGGCAGGCACAAAATCTAGGTTTGCTCTCTGCATAGCTCCCGGAGGATCACTCACCTCTCAGGGAAGGAGTTGGCCTTCCTTCAAGCCCAGCAATGAAAGTCAGGCTCATTTAGAGGAGATTTTTGTCACCCAGTATTTCAGCATCCCAGGGCAGGAATGGAATGCCACCGCCTCTCCCCATCCCCTGGCACTCTGTGGCAGTTTCTTCAAGCTCCTCCTTCTCTGGGTCAGCAGAGAACCTCAACTTCTCACATGCTATGAGTCTCGGGTGCTTGCAAAGTGCTCTATTGACTCTTTGGCCTTTCTAAATACACAAGCACCCTCAAAGAGGGTGATCATATCTTATTGATCACTGACTATAGAATATAATTTAAATCCTAAAGCAGGCAGATTTAAGTGACCTCCTCCTGATCACACACAAAGAATGCAATCCCCCAACAGTACGGAAGGCAATGACTGCAGGTTGGGAGATTCTACAAGACGGAGCGGGTGTCACCTTGTTTAAAGAAAAGTAATTAAAAGAAGAAAAACAACAGGACAGGGACTGCCAATCCAGAAGAATGCTGGGCAAAGCTCCACTTTGAAATGATTTATTGCAACCTCCAGAAGGGAAAAAATGTTGGAAGGTTTTGGTATCCACAATAGAAGACAAGGCAGCCCCGCTTAGGTGCGGTAGAGATCACAATGAACAATCGAGATGAGATGGAAAAGCAACGGAAGAGGAAGAATCACAAAGGGAGCGAAGGCAGGGCTCACACTTCAGGGAGTCTCAGGATAGATGCTGGCTCTGCCACTTACTGCAACTCTGTGCAAAAAGCCCTACCTCCCAGATCTCAGCACTCACCTCCTGGAGTCTTACAGGATAACAGAAAAAGCCTGTTTTACACATATGGGCATATTTACACTACACCAAAAGGGCTAATGGTAGAGCACTTGCCTAGCATGCATAAGGCCCTGGTTCAATTCCAGCACTGCAAAATAATAACATATCATATAAATGTAATAGCACATAATAATACATTATTTTATATATTCCATATATTATAAATATGTGATTATATTATGTAATCTAGCATATGCTGTATTATATGACATATATTTCTTAGACTTTATCTATCTGATAAATACTACTTTTTAAAAATTATTTTTTAGTTGTAGTTGTACATAATACCTTTATTTTATTTATTTATTTTTATGTGGTGCTGAGGATCGAACCCAGGGCCTTGCACATGCGAGGCAAGCGCTCTACCGCTGAGCCACAACCCTCGCCCAATACTATTACATATAAATATATGTTAAAAGCCAAATGATGTGGCACACGCCTGTAATCCCAGCAACTCGGAAGGCTGAGGCAGGAAGATTGCAAGTTCCAGGTCAGCCTGGGCAAGTTACCAAGTCTGTTTCAAAATAAGAAATAGGGCTGGGGTTGTGGCTCAGTGGTAAAGCACTCGCCTAGCATGTGTGAGGCATTGGGTTTGATTCTCAGCACTGCATATAAATAAAAATAAAGGTCCATTGACAACTAAAAAAAAAAAAAATGAAAAGAAAGAAAACAGAAGTCTAGGCATCCACTTCATACATAATTAAAAAAAATAAATTAAATAAAATGCTGGGGATATAACTCAGTGGTAGAGTGTTTCTGGGTTACAATCCCAGTATCCNAAATAAAATTAAATAAAAATGGCTGGGGATATAACTCAGTGGTAGAGTGTTTCTGGGTTCAATCCCCAGTATCCAAAATAAAAAAGTGTGTGTATATTAAAATTATATTATATTAATATTTAAATTATATATCATGCATAAGCCCATGATATTTTATATATATATTATAAAATTATATATTATAAAATATTATATGTGTGTATATATATATTTATATATTCTCTCTCTCTCTCTCTCTCTCTCTCTCTCTCTCTCTCAAAAAGTTGATCTTGTAGCAGTTGAGAGTGGAAAGGAAGTCACCAGAATCTGAGAGAGAAGGAAAGATGCAGAGATGGGGAAAGGTTGATTAGGTTGCTCAATGGCCACTTAGAGGGAGCCACATCTCTGGGGTACTATTGCACAGTAGGGTGACTTTAGATAACAAAAATCTGTACATTTCAAAAAGCCAAAAGAAAGGATTTTAAAAGTTTCCACCATAAAGAAATGATAAATGTTTGAGGAAATATGTTTAACGTGACTTAAAGACTACACAGTGTTCACACATGAAAACATGATATGGTACACCCATTAATAGGCACACTTTTATTTATCAGTTAAGAATAAAGTTTAAGCATTGCTATTTAAAAATAAATAAATGCACATGTGTGCTTACTCACAGACAAGCAAGCGTCTCACCCAAAGGTTTTCTGTAACTAATGGTTTCCCCTAAATCCTGATCACTGATGGTTTCCCCTATATCCTGATCCTCACCTTTCAGCCTGACTCATTCTTGTTGAATCTGCTCCCTCCCACCCACTGGATCCTATGCACCCTTCAGACCCCTCAACAGGCATGCTCCCCTGAGAACCCAGGGTGGGGGCCTCCTCTCTGACCTATCACAGCAATAAGTGCTTTCACTAAATGCTGTGATACTTGGAGATTCTGCCTTTGTCAAGTCTCTGTACTTTCCTATAAAAATGCCCAGGAGCAACACATGCTTTTTGAAGTCAAAGGCTCGGCAATTTATCTGTTTTTATATTCTCCATAACACTGGGAACTCTTGAACTCAGAACGACTTGTTCAGCTGGGCTCTCTGGCCATAAAGAGCAAAGAGGAAGCCTCTCCCCAGCTTTGGGGTGATTGCTCACTAGTGATAGCCCGGCCTCCACATTCATCCTCTGCAGATTCACCCTCTATCACCCCTCCTTCAAGGGGAGGTAGAAGGCCTGGAAACTGGGAAGGAGGAAAAGAATACTACAGGTCAGAGACAACAGGAGGAGTGAGTGGTTAATTGGGGGTTATCATAGGAAAGAGAAAGGGTTTTTTTTTTAAGGATTTTGTTACTTTGTAATCTCAGGGCCAATGGCCAGGGGACAGCAGTTCCCAGCAAGTATGCTGAGCCCTTGGATGATACATGACTGATCTTACCTGTATTGTGCTTGAAAGTGGCTTTGCACAAAGCTTTGGCCTAGAGAAAGCTGGTCGGATGAGGATAAGATGTTCTCTGAGGGTTGACTGGCTTCAGGTGGCAGCTGAAAAGAAAGAAAGGACTTCAGATGAGAGGCCATATCCAGGACCATCCGTCTCATGACCACTCCCAGAGCTCACACCATCACTCAATCCTGGGCCCACACCATCCCTTTCTGAGCCTCTTGGGCTTCGATGCTGCCTTTAGCATCACTCAATGCTCTCCCAACCCCTCGAGCTCCCCAAAGGCCTGAGAGAGCACGCTGCAGGTACCAGAGGAGCAAGACAGGAGCATGATCCTTGGCAAATGCTCACTCCTACCTGCCCACCTCAACTCCTCCCTCAGGATGGACAGCCCCATTCTTTACGTCTGTCCTGCTGGGTCCTCGCTGACTAGATGCCCCTTGTACATTTCACCAGGGTGGGCGTCCATCGCTCAAACACATCCACACCAAATCTCTCCCTGTCCCACCTACTAAATGTGCCTATCCACATTTTCCGGCAAGCCAGGTTCCATCTTTTGCAGAGGAAGCAGGCTTTGCATTTTGAGATTTGATACACAGCTTCCTTCCCTCCACATATATCATCCGTTCTCTGTGAGCATCTTTGGACGCCCTTGTGTATTAGTTTCCTGTAGCTGCTGTAACAAATTATCGCAAACTGGTAAACAACAAATTTATTTTCTCACAGTTCTTAAGGCTAGACCATCAAAATCAGTATGAATGGGCCAAAATCAAGGTGTTGGCAGAGCCAGACTCCCTCCACACACTCCAAAGAGAATTCACTCCTTGCTTTTTTCCAACAATGGCCAGCTGCTAGAATTCCTTGGCTTATGGACACGTCACTCTGGTATTTTTTGACTCTCTCTCTCTGCTTTGTCTTCCCCTCTGTGTGTCTCTAATCGCTGCCTCTTTTCTAATTGATATTGCTTTAAAGGTCCACTTGAATAATCCAGGGTAATCACGCCAGCTCAAGATCCTTAACTTAAACACCTCTGCAGAGTCTATTCCATATAAAATAAGATTTAGAAGATGGAGATGTTTGGATCCGATATCCTTGGGGGTCATTTTCTCGCTATCCAATCTTGGGGGCTTCTGCCTGCCCCAATGCCACCAACTTCCTCTGGACTCCTACCACTCCCAATAGAAATTACTCCAAGTTCCTAGTTTCTCTAAATTTATTTTTAACCCCTTGCATTATTAGTCCCTACAACATGAGACACAATTACTCATGAAAGCCCTGCTATGCAAAAATCACCGTCCTTGAAAGGTCTGTCCCTGAGGGCAATCCCAGAATCAAAGCCACTCATACCACAAAGCTAATTAGTAAGATATAAAATTAAACTACAAGAGCATCCAGAAGGCCACCGTAAAACATGCCCTAGATGAGTGTTTCTCGACTGTTCATCATTGATCCCTTCAAGGAGTCTTGTTAGACTTTTTTCCTAATCGTCCCCCATCCCCCGAAACCAGGAAGTCACAGGGAAACTGTGCAGATGCCTATTTACTGTTTGAGTATCTGAGCATAATTTTTGGTGCTTCTTCAGTGCTTGTGGGATATCCTCCCATAGAGAAAATAAACATTGATTAGAAGAACAGGCAGTGAGTGACAGAGGAAGACTTGGGTGGAATCTGAGATGACTGTTGAAGGATTTTTGAAAGCTGAGGATGGAAGGAATACATGTGAACTATCTGGGGTAAAGTGTGCTGATGTGCACAGTTCACTTCAAAGTGCATCAGAAAATAAGCTAGAAAAGAAAGACGGGCAGATGGGTGAATGTGTCATAAAGTAGATTTAGTAAACAAACTGCAGGTTCTGTGTAGTAGGTGTGAGCGTTCACCATATAATTAATCCAACATTTCCATGGTATGAAATTTTTCATAATAAACTATTAGAACAAATAAGTGACAAGGTCACTCTTATTCGTCCCAATATTTTATTATGGTCAGTTTGACTAAAACACAGGAAGTACATAGGGAAGTAGAAAATGGCTGAGGAAAGAGTCGGGTGCCACATTTGGTGCCTTCAACATCCTGAGGAACTATGCTTCTACTTCAGGAAACACCAAAGACCCCATTCAAGAATATTGACTCCGGATCTGGGTATCATGCTGCATGCCTTATAGTCTCAGCTACTCAGGAGGCTGAGGCAGGAGGATCACCAAGTTGGAGATCTAGCTTAGCAAGGGTTTACACAACTCAGTGAGACCCTGTCTCAAAAAATAAAAAGGGCTGGGCAATGTAGCTCAGTGGTAAAAAAAAAAAAAAAAAAAAAA
>NW_025999896.1:2654355-2661046 GCF_001458135.2 Marmota marmota marmota | reverse complement strand
TTTTTTTTTTTTTTTTTTTTTTTTTTTTTTTTTGGTGTATGTGTGGGGTGCTGGGGCCTGGTGTGGGCTAGGCAAGAGCTGCACTACTGAGCTACATCTTCTAGTCCCTGTGTCTTCTATTTTGATTTGCGAAATCAGACAGCCTTACTTTCTAGGCCCTTGAGAATCTAAGTGCAGAAAGGCTTAGAGAAGAATCCAACCTAATGTGATCAGAATAAAGACTCAGAACCAGCATTTTGGTTAATTAGATCTTGAATTTGGCTTCATCTCATCCTAAAGTTTCCCTTAAGTCTCAAGGGATGATTAAAAGAAAAAGAAAAGAAAAATGCTCAGGCCATGTGGCAGTGGTGAGGATCGTCCCGGTCTCTCGATTTGCTCAGACTGTCCCCTTTGGCAGGCATGAACAGATGACAGACCTCCCTAAGCAACTTAGGGAGACCCTGTCTCAAAATAGAAATATGGGCTGGGGATGTAGCTCAGTGGTAAAAAAAAAAAAAAAATACAAACTCAGAGGAGTCAGCATGGTGGATTCAAAATCCCTACACTAGTACTTGGCTATCTGAGTTACTCAACATCTCTGATCCATTCAAAGTTACTCTTTATTTGCTCCATTTCATCCATTTTCTGCTGCTATAACAAAGTACCTGAGGCTGGGTGGTTTATAAAGAATTGAGGTTTCTTTAGCTCAAAATTCTAGAGAGTGGTAAAAATCTGAAAGCACAGCATTGCCCTTTGGTGAGGACCTTCTTGCCATATCACAACACAGCAAAAGAGGCTAGGGTTGTGGCTCAGTGGTAGAGCACTTGCCTAGCACGTGTGAAGCACCACAAAAATAAATAAATAAATAAAATAAAGACACTGCATCCATCTACAACTAAATAATTAAAAAAAAAAAAAAGTGAAGGGCATCCCAAGGTCTTTCACTCACTTGTGTCATTCTTCCAAGCCACAAATACAGTCTTGGGGACCCCCCTCCGTGACCTCATCTAATCTTTATTACCTTCCAAAGACCCAACTTCCAAATCCACTAACATGAATTTGTGGATTAAGTTTCCAACACATGAACTTTTGGGGAACACAAACTACACCACCTTTCCAACTGTAATAGGAGGGTCCTAATACCAATCTGATAGCTCTGTTTTGAGGCTTTAAAGAATATATATATATATTTTATTTACATGTTATTAATTACATATATTACTTAAATGTACATCATACAACACACACACACACACACACACACACTGTGTAGGAGGTGGCTGGCACAATGTGGAGTCTCTGATGGGTTTTAACAGGTGCTTGGAGAGATGCTTTAACTTGACAGCCATTCCCAGGCAAGGAAGGCTAAGTTTGAGGACACGGGTTAAAAGGCTCAAGGGCACAGGTAACAACTAGGTGACCCAGAGCAGGGCAGGAGCCATGAAGAGAAAAGAAACGGGTGGGTTCAAGATGCCCCGTGTGCTCAGCTCATAACCCAGCACCGGAGCAGAGGGAGGAAGAGGAAGGGGATAAACACAACCAGCTCCCGAGTTCCAATCCAGCACCCCCTGGAGAATACCCACTCCATAAAAAGACGTAGGAAAACCAGAGGAGAAGCAGGCTTGGGAAGGACACGTGGGGTGTGAGGGTAACTCAACACCCAGGCAGAGACATCTGGCTGCAAACAGATGTAGGGCCCTGGAGAAGTGACGCTGGACCAGCATGAACACTGTAATGCTCTGCCTGCCTGGGACTCTCTCCTCCATCTTCATTTGTAGCACCCCCTCTTGGGACCCTGAATCCAGTCCCTGGGTGAGGAGGGCTCTTCCATCAGGGGTCCTGCTCACCCCTACAAAGGAACGTGTCCACAGCCTAAGCTACTACACGGATGAGATGTTCCTGCCCTGGGCATGAATCATGGGTAAAGTGACCAATGGGCGGACCACGTTCCTTCTAGCAGTTGGGTCCAGGCTATTGACACACCCTCACGGTCCCAGAGCAGTCTGATCCTTGACTGTTTCAAACCTGAAATTTTTTCAGCCTGCTGTTCGCTCCTCCTGGGCCAACTCTTCAGTTCCCTCCTCGAGTCAGCTCAAATGGGCTGAGTTCTTTGCAACCAAAGGAACTCAGAAGAGCACAGGATGCTTCCTCACAGGTGACAATGGAAGACTTTGGGAGTGGCTGTGGATGGGATCAGCTAGGATGGGGGTCTGGAAAGAAAATCCGGAACAAGGCCAGGGTGAGAAGCAGGACAGTCCTCCATGCAGTGTGGACCACGAGGTCATGCTCCTGGCTCTAGTTTGGGGCATCTCTCAAAGCTTCATTCTACACCTAGAAGAAATAACATTCCCTCGACATCATGCAGCTATTGTGAAAATCAAGAGATGGCATGTGTGCCCTTTGCCTAGCACGCAGTAGATGCTTAATACATGTTAGCTTGCCGGCTGTCTCCCCAGCTCGCTCTCCTTTATTCTACAAGAATGGTATTTTCCGGAAAACAGATGGCCACAAAGATTTCTTATGTATTGCTGTTGATAGGGTAGTAAAAAAATATGCCTTTTGGAGAGGGTGAAAACACTTGAGAATTGTTAAAAGTAATGGAAAAGAAAGGGGTCCTTATGTTTTCTATTCCAGTTACAAATACCTCTAGCTATATGGCTTTCCTATGTCCTCAAAACAAAAATAACTTCAAAAAGAAAAAGATCATTCAGAGTTACACAGAGAATAGCAGCTTTCCTTCTCCAAAAGGGAAAACTGAAGTTTCATGCCAAATAATCCCAACAGCTCTGCTCTCGACCTTCAAGCAAACAGAGGCTGGCTTCCTTGGGCAGCCCTATTTCTGGAGAGCAAATTTCAGAACAGGCTTTGACATGACCACAAGACAGAGGAAAAAAAAAAAAAAGTCTTCTGGTTTCACTGGGTCAAAGTAAGGGCTGGATAAGCTCCTCTCTCTGACCAACAGCCACGCCCTGGTCCTGCCTGGGGAATGCCATGCTCCTAATACACTGGCCCCACTGAGGGACAGAAAGCAGCAGACTGGGGGTGGAGTCTAGATTCTAAGTGCCATACAAAGCAGGGGAGTGACATGATCTAATTTCCTTCCTGTGGAGATCTGGCTGCATGATAGAGAATATGGTAGAGGGGCATATTGGAGTTGGGAGTGGGGATGGAGATGGTACTCAGTGGTTAGAGCACTGCCCGGCAAGTATTGGCATTCAATCCCCAGCATCTCCTTCATCCCAAAATAAGAAGGAAGTTGGAAGACCAAATATGTCTGCTTTTTATTTTTTATTTTTTTGAAGTCTTAAAAGATATGGAAAGGAATTATTGACAGGTCCTCTTGGCTTAAATAAACTCAACATGATGTTAAAGACATCATGGGACGGTGCACCATTGTTAGGAACAGAAGTTCTAGGGCAGGGCTTCCCAACTGGTGAGGGAGGTGATTTTGCCTCCTTGCAGGGGCACATCTGGCAATGTCTGGAGACATTTTTTGGTTATTTTTATATTTATATTTTGTGTGCTGATGTGCAAAATTCACTGGGGATTTCCACTGGCATCTAGTGGGAAGAGACAGTACAGATGCTACAATGAACAGTCAGTCACACACCCCAACAAAGACTTATCTGACCCAAAATGCCAAAAGGGCTGAGGTTCAGAAACCCTGGAATGGAGCTGTTTTCCTAGATTTAGGTCCTTCCTGCCTCTCCCATTTACTAGTTGTGTGACTTGGGCAAGTTACTTAATCTCTCTGGGATCTTCTTAAGCCCAGTGACTTTTCCTGCTACCAAAGGACAGAAGGAAAAAAATGAAAGGCAACTTAGAAGTCTGTTCCTATAATTTGTAACCAGAATATCCTTCAAGGGCCTGTGTATTAAAGGCTTGGTCCCCAGCCTTAGGTTATGAGAGCCTTAACCCAATCAGTGAATTAAGGTGGGTAGGGTGTGGCTGAAGGAGGTGGGTCAATGGGAGCATGCCCTTGGGGTGTATTGTCTCTAGCAAGTGGAATCTCTCTGTTTTCTTACCAACATATGAATCACGTCCTTCCACCATACTCTTACTCCACCATACTCTTACGCCATGATGTTCAGCCTCACGGGGAGCCCTGAGAAGTGCAGTTAGCTTTCTATGGACTGAAACCTCTGAAACCGTGAGCCCCCAAATAAATTTTTCCTCTTCTAAAATTGTTCTTATCAGGTCTTTTAGCCACAGCAGTGAAAAAGCTGACTAAAACAGCCATAAACTTATAGAAGAGATAGTGCAGTGGACACATGTTTATCTGCTGAGCATTCTATTCTTTGGGGAGAAAAAAGTTCTGATCCTATAAAAGCTCTCCTTGAGCCATGTTCACCCCCACAGACATATGACTCAAGTGTGCCCATTCAGAATATCCCATTCTTCTGGCCACATGCCAGGAATGGCCCTGTGAACCAGCTGGGGCAATCTACTCGTCCCTGGGCGGTTCTCTGGAATCCCACGCTCTGAAGACTATGGGAGCATCACAGAAGAGGTTCTTGTGACCATGTGGGCAGAGCCAGTGTGACACAGAAGCCAGAGAGGAGAGACAGGGTGAGTCAAAGACCTTGGTGACATTGTCTGAGTCCTAGGAGCCAGTCCTGCCGGAAGCCACTTTTCAACCCTTGGACTTGCAGGTTATAGAAGGCAACAAATGCTTTTCCTTAAGTTGGATAAATTTACATTTCTATCACTCACAATCAAAAGAGTTTAAATAAGATAAACAAAATCATTGTAAATAAAAGAAAAATCCGCCCTTACCCCCACAGCCCATAGGAACCACAGTGACCTTGGAGTAACCTTGGAGGTCCTTCCAGGTAATCACTGGCTATGCTTTTGGGATGGGGAGTCATTAGGATGATTTTTTTTTTCAATTTTTTGTAGTTGTAGATGGACAGAATGCCTTTATTTTATTTGTTTATTTTTAAGGATCAAACCCAGGGCCTCACAAATGCTCTGCCAGTGAGCTACAGCCCCAGTCCCATGGGTGATGATTTTTAAAACAACAGAATTTTAAGCCAGATTCTCTTGAGCTAGAATCTTGATTCTGTCCCTTCTTTGGGTGGCTTTAAGAAAGTTACCCAATCTAATATATGAGACATATATAAGTGATCACGTTGCAGATTTTATTTAGTGCTTATTTATCATAGTATGGAAGACTGAATCCAGGGGCACTCTACCATTAAGCAACATCTCCAGGCCTTTTTATTTTTAGGCGGGGTCTCACTAAGTTGCTGAGGCTGGCTTGAACTTTCTATCCTCCTGCCTCAGTCTCCCAAATTGCTGGGATTATGGGCATGAGCCACTGCGCCAGATGACCTTCACATTTAAAAGAGAAAAACTCAAAGACTAGCTATCTATGTGGATGAGTTTTAAAAAGAATAAAAGCCTGAGCTTCTTGGGCCCTTTATTCTTTATTACTCCAAAATAGTGAGCTACAAGAAAATCATGAAGAGATGGGAAACTGGGATGGACCAATCAAAATCTTTTCCATGACTTTTTTTTCCTTTTGATTTGTGAGTTAGAAACCAAATGTTCAGACAAAACAAAGCAAAATTAATAAAGGAGTTCTCCTAGCTACATCTGGATCAGTCCTGAGAGATACTGAGAGTATTTATGTACTTAATTAATTACCAAAGGTCATGAAACATCTTTTTAGATGACAGCAGATTATTAAAAAATTTTTTTTTTAATTTTGGCACCAGGGATCAAATCCAGAAGCACTTAAACTCTGAGCCACATCCCCAAACCATTTTTTTAATTTTTTATTTGAGACAGGGTCTCCCTAAATTACTTAGGACCTCAATAAATTGCTGAGGCTGTCTTTGAACTTGAGATCTTCCTGCCTCAGCCTCCCAAGCCACTGCGATTATAGGCGTGTGCATTCAATAATATTGTTACAATAATATTGTAATAATATTGTTACAATAACTTTGCTCACTCATAATTTCACTCACTTTTACTCTCTTAAGTGGAAAATAAAAGGACAGCTCTAAAGCATAAGCCATTATTGATCTTTATTTAGCAAACTCCATAAAGAACATAGCTGATGTATCAATTAACTGTGGCTATTATAAATTAGTGGAATGCTTTCCTCCTCTTCCCAAAGGTCTGAGGTTTCCTCGAAATTGCAAATGCTAAATGCACATGTGTAAAAATCATCCATCCTGCATCTTGAGGAGAAAAGGTTAGGAATTGTTGCCCCATGAGATATGTAACTGAGAAAGCATTGGTGGAGTTGAAATGGCAAATCATGACTCTCAGCCTCGGAGGGCCAGATGAATGCAAAGAATACAGACTAAAAACACATTCTTTTCATTTTCAAATTATGATTCAAAGTGAAACCTTACACACTACCTCACGGGGATGAGGAAGGATGAGACATACTGCAAGGGGAAGAAACAAGAGCTCAAAGAAGAAAGCAGAGAACAGCACTGTGTGTACAGTAGCCAGAACACACAGGAATCCACGTTGAATAAACATTCATAGAAGGAGAAAGGAGGAGGAGAAAAGAGAGGGAGGGAGAGGGGAGGAGAGGGAGAGGGGGAGGGGAGGGAGAGGGAAAGGGAGAGGGGAGAGGAGGGGAGGGGCAGGGAGGGGGAGGAAGGGGAAGGGGAGGGAGGGAGGAGAAGAAGAAGGAGAAGGAGAAGGAGAAAGGAGAAGCTATACAAGTGACTTGTTAGCAAGTCACCAACCT
>NW_025999896.1:2646414-2651655 GCF_001458135.2 Marmota marmota marmota | reverse complement strand
AAAAAAAAAAAAAAAAAAAAAAGGTGCTCAGTTAAATAAACAATGAATAATTATTTCAGTAGAAATATGTTCATATGTCCCATGCAATACTGGGAATATATTTATACTAAAAAATGTACTCATTGTTTATCTGCAATTAAAATCAGCTGGGCATTCTGTATTCTATCTGGCAAGCCCACCCGTAAAGAATCATCAAGCCTACATCCTAGTACCGACATTCTCTTCTGGGTGAGCAGTCAGCCCCCATCCAACTCAGAATCTCTAAAACCAGCCCTTCCTCTTAAGGTAGGTGTCTTCTCACAGATTCTCCCTCATATCCGCAGCCCTCAAGTCATCTGTCAAGCAGTGTGGCTCCCAAAATGTCTCCACCCTTCCTGGATACAGCTGACTCTCGTGGCCAGCATTGAGTTCTATTAGAACTCACCCAGATGAGAACATCTCCCTAAGGAGGAGCCAGGCTCTGAGAATCCCCACTCGACCCCCCACCACCACCACCACCATCAAACCACTGCACTCAGGGCTGAGGCTGGGGCTCAGCAGTAGTGTACTTGCCTGGCATGTGTGAGGCACTGGGTTTGATTCTCAGCACTGCATATAAATAAATAAAATAAAGGTCTATCAACAACTAAAAAAAATTAAAAAAAAAAAAAAAAAAAAAAACACTGCACTCATGGTAGACCAGGCCAATCTTTCTGAAGCCCAGCTAGATACTCAAAATCCTTCTGTGCTCTTCTACTCACTACCTAATAGTTCAAACTTCTTTTGTGGTCTGGCCCCAATGCACGTCTTCTACCAGTCTCCTGCCTATTCCAAGGGCCCAGATAAACAAACTGCTCAGGTACACCAAACATGCTTTCCATCTTCTATAGTTTATATCTTTACTTTTGCTCTTCCTTCCAAGTGGAATCCATTCCTTTCCAATAAATCAAATTAATCCTTCAAAATGGATTCTCTTCATCTTAGCCTGGCTATATTGCCATAAGACCTCACCAAAAAGAATATGACAACTTCAAGAAGGTAGAAAGATAGGACCTTAAAAATGTCCCTCTACATAAACACAGTAATTCCATTTGGGGGTAGGGGGGCTTAGTCTAAATGAATGAGAGATACAAGCGAAAATATTTCTCTGTATATCAAAGTTACCTGGTGAAAAACCTGTGGCACACTGATATTAGGTGGCCAAAACATAAGACTGATGAAGAAGGAATCCTTGTTGTTTTTTAACAAAAGCAATGCCTCTAGTACATCACTGAGGATCTAAAATTGATTTTAAGCACATAAGCTAAGATAAACTCCAGATGGCCAAAAACCTTAATATAGCCTTAGAAAAACTAGAAGTACATAAAATAGAACATCAAAAGGCATGACATAAATAAACCAAAAGCTTCCAGTACTGGGGTAGGGGGAAAGGGGGACACTTTAGAGAAAATATATGCAGCAAATATGACAAGGTTGAGGAACTTACAGCAACAAATGAAAGAAACATTAAGGGCTGGGGTTGTGGCTCAGCAGTAGACCGCTCGCCTGACACGTGCAAGACCCTGGGTTCGATCCTCAGTACCCCATAAAAATAAATAAGTAAAATAAAGGTATTGTGTCCAACTACAACTAAAAAATACAGATTTTTTTAAAAAAGAAAAGAACATTAAGACCAAAGCAGAATGGAAACATGCAACATGAAGAGAGATTGCAAGAGAAGACTTACAACTAGTCAAGAAACAGAAAAATCTTTCACCTTTCTCCTAACCAGAGACACAAAAACAAGATGTGATTTTCTTTTTGTTCAATAAACTTATAGGTGATGGAGCACAGTGACTATAATTAGCATTAATATAGTATGCACTTGAAAAATACAAAGAGAATACAACTTAAATATTTTTACCACCAGAAAAAAAGGTAAGTTTGGAAGAATGGTGGACATGTTAATTAGCTTGAATGAATCATTTGACCATATACACATATATCAAGACATCATGTTATACATTGCAAATATGTATGGTTTTTGTCATCTGTAACTGTCATAAAGTTGAGGAAAAATTAATGAGAAAAAGATATTCAATGTCCAGGAAAATATGCCCTCACTGGTATTATCTGAAACTTGTCATAATTATTTGGAAGGAAAATTATCAATGTGAGTGATAAAAAATAATCGAACCCAATAAAGTAGATTAAAAAGTAAAAACAAAATTATATATTTGAAATTGGGGTGGTGATCACAAAGATACATACATTTGTTAAAACTCATTAAATTCTACATTAAAAAAAAAAATTTGGTTACCTCTCCAGGTAACTACCAAGTTGCTCTTCACTGTATGTAATTTATTAATCTATACCTCAGTGAGGTTCATTTTAAAACAATAGAAAGATAATAAAATAGTTACACCTTTGCTTTGACTATGTCATGCCCCTGTAGGAATTAAGTTTATGGAAATAAACAGAACTGAGGACAATGATTTAAATACAAGAAATTTCAATTCAGTGTGATAACTAGAAGACTGTACAGTATATCAATATCTCCACTGAAGACTGGTTCATTTAACAATATATACAATTATGAGAAATCAAGTTTTGTAGAATATTTTAATGACCAGGAGAAAGTCTTATGACATGTCTTAAGACTCACGTGACAAAAGCAGGCTACAGAAACGGAATTTCCAGTTTGTTTATTTGCTCAGATAGATTTTGAAACACATCAGTATTTTTAAGATGATTAGATCTTTACATTTTCCAATTTTTTTGCAGTACACCTTTAACTGCAACATCAGAAAAACAAAGGATTATAGATGAGACAAGATTTTTAAAAATGTTTTTATTCATTTGCTGTTAAAACAAAGAGTGGTCCTCCTATCTGTGAGAGGTTAGAGTGATTCTGGGATAGGTAGAGGGGAAAAAAAAACCACAAACCCATGCCATATTCAGAGCTGAGTATACACATCCTCTCGTATGCTGGCCCCTTTCTGGGTCTAAAGCTAAAAATCCATCATAAAGACAGGTGTCCTTAACAAAACCTTATGTAACTTGGCCTCTACAATTCTCCAGCCACATAAGCTTTCATTAATTCATTTGATAGAGGGAATCTCAGCCTCATCTTCCCCACAGTTGGCATTTTCAGTTCCCAGGGTTTGGAATGCACTTTCCCATCATCCATGTCCTTGTGAATACCTCATCCTTCAAAACCCAACTCAATATTTGGTTACCTTGGGCTGGGGTTGTGGCTCAGAGGTAGAGCGCTTGCCTTAGCACATGTGAGGCCCTGGGTTCGATCCTCAGCACCACATTTAAAAAATAAATAAAGGTATTGTGTTCATCTACAACTATTAAAAAGAAAAGAAAATTGGTTACCTCTCCAGGTAAGTCTTCTCCAGTCACCCCAGGATACCTTCCCCAATCAAATCAAAGCCACCTGCCATTATCGTCACAGCACACTGTATTTTGCTTTCCTAGCATGTCACCATCTAATCATGTGCCTGTGGGATCAGTTCGTTAACATCCCTTTCTCCCCTAGACCATATGCTCCTGGAGAAGCTGGCTTTGGGCTCATCACACATTCCATGTTCCCAATACACTTTCTAGACATTCAATAAGTACACGCTGAATGAATGAAAGTTTCACCACCAGTAAGAAAAGGAGCCCTCCCCGATTTCAGTCCCTAATGTTTGACAGCCCAGATTCTGGAATCCTCCACTTTACTCTCCAAGGCTGGTTACCTGAAAGACCTAGGAAACCCCAGATTATATCTCCCTCATTAACAGATTAACAACAACTCAATTATCCTTCAATTCCCCAAGGTTCACTGGGGAGTTCCCAGGCCCTGGAGAGAGAGAGGAAATGCTGGTGAGTCACTGAGAGTGATTACTAATTGGGGAGTTTGTTTTTTTTTTTTTTCCCCCAAACTACTCCATCTCTCTCCATGCTGTAGTAACTGGGTGGGGAATGCATCTGGCAAGGGAACAGTTATTCAAAGATTACCCCCTTCCTTCCTTGAGGTCTTTCCAGGTGAGGAGGTGTAATTCTATAAAAATGAACACTTCTTAGGTGCCAGGCACTGTTGTCAGTACTCTAGGTATAACTCAATACAACAACCTTATGGTCCCACTTTACAGATGAGAAAAGTTGAAGCATGGTAAGATTCAGAAACTTACTTAAGGTCCCGAAGCCTCAAAGACATCGCTCTTAACCACTATTAGTATTGCCTCTCATATTTAAAAAGCTAATGTTGCCAAAAAGAAACATTAATGACACCCACGTGACTGCTGCAGAACAGAGCTTCTTCATTAATGGAGGCACGAGAGAGGAAGGTGGGGGTTGGCATCCTTGCAGATCACATGGGGAAGACTGCTTTCTCAGGCTGAAACTCAAGAGCTGTGATGCTTGTGGAATGAACACTGACAGGTTCCCCCCTCCCCCCCAGGAACAACAATCACTGGTCTGTGGGGAGCTTCAGCTCTCTGCCCAGAGCTGTGGGTTTTCAGCAGGAAGCAAGCCATGTGCATCAATTATTAGGAACTCTTTCATCTAACTGGGACCCCAAACACACACCCCACTTTAACCCCAGGCAAAGCGATACGATTTGATTTACAATGTCTCCTGACCCTGCAGCATCCAGAGCAAGTAGACCGTGATCCTGCAGACAATAAACGCAACCCCAAGCTAACACATTATAGGGGGGTTAATGCGCCTGAAACAAAAGAATGCCATCTCCAAACTAGCATACCCACTGCCTCCCCCTCCCCCCTCAGCACATTACCCGGCCTAGGAGTTGGTTCTCAGGGTCCACTTTGGGTTTTATTCTAAAACTGCTTGCAAGGTCGAACACGATCTGGCGAACCTGTCCGCTTCCAGAGCTCCAACCACTCGTTTTCTTTCCACGCCTCCCTACTCGGCTCCTGGGAAGGGCCTTGGGGTACTTGATTCCTTTGCCTGGATTACGCCTAGATCTTGAGCCCGCAGCATCCTTCTCAACAATTAGATCTCAACAGAAGCACCACCACCTTCCCCTGAGGCTTCGACCTTTAAAAGTCTTGATTCCCCACCCCGCACCCTTCCAGATTGGAAGCCCAGGCGTCGGAACCCCGGCCCACAAGCCTTTGGATACTTCAACAAATGTTTGTGGAATGCAAAAAAAAAAAAAAAAATGCTAAATACTCTTAAACCTGCCAACTCTCTCCAAACCCCCGCTCAAAAATACTTGGGAGAAATTAATTCATAAAGAAAAACATAGAAAAAGCAAACACCGTAACT
>NW_025999896.1:2612532-2645453 GCF_001458135.2 Marmota marmota marmota | reverse complement strand
GGTTCTTCAAGCCCTGAGCGCCCGGCGGCCGCGCCCCGTCGCCCGCGAGGATCGGGGGCTGGGATCCGGGAGGATACTCTGCCCCGGGGCTCCCGGGGGCCGCAGGAGCCGGGCCCGGAGGGCAGACAAAGCCCCCTTCACCGTCGCCATCGCAATGTCCCTGCTGGGGCTGGGATCGGGACCGGAGCGGCGAGTCCCCGGAGCGGGAGCGACTGCCCAGCGCCAGAAGGAAGCGGCTGAAGAGGCGGCGCAGGGAGCGGCGGCGGCGGGGCCGGGGCGCGGGCGGCCCCTCTCCAGCCGCGTCCCCCGGGCCCGGGTCCATGGCTCCCTCCGGTGTGGCCCCCGGAGCGCAGCCCCCGGGCCCGAGGCCGACCAGCAGCTCTCAGGACCTTACAACCCGGGAAAGGCGCCGAGCACCGGCTACCTGCGGGCCAGGTGTGCGCGGACGGGGCGGAGGCGGAGCCAAGGGCGGGGCCGCCCCGCCCCGCGCGGGAATCCGGCTGCAGGGCCGGCCTTAGGGCAGTGCTGGGCCACCCGCAACACCCCCCCCCCGGCCGCTGGTCCCTCCCCCACGGTACAGACAGGAATAAAAGCGCTGGGAGACTGTCGTCGTCTGATTCCCCACCCTTCCTTACCTCTTAAAAACCAAGACAACTGGGTTTCACCTCTGCGCCCGTTCCCCGCCCATCCTTCAAGCTTTGGAAATAAAACAGGAATGGAAATTTCGAAAATGCCAAGGAAATGGCAAAGCCCTGGCTATTACTAATTCTCTTGGTTTAAAGTCCAGATGAAAACGAAGAAAAGGGAGAAAGTCTCCCAAGGGCAGCCTCAGGTGTGGTGAGAGACGCGCTTTGGGAGCTGTGAAGGGGTGGGGGAGCGCTTTTGTGCACCGCTGGTTCCCCCGCAGGCTCAGGTGTGTGCGGACAGGTGTTGCCATCTCCTAGCAGCTCATCCGCCCCTGGGAACAGGCAGAGCCTTCCCAGGACCTGAACTGGGAGCCGCGTTGTTGCCCTGGGAAGAAACACCCAAACTGCTTGTGGGTTTCTTTTTTAGGCTACAGACTATAGTCGTATTGCAAAAACTTGCGAGACTTGATCATCCTCGTTTTAATTGGTGGAGAAGTGGGCTTTGAGAGGTTCACGCAACGTAGGGGAGGCCGACCTGTAAGGAGAACCGGAACTCGACCCGGCTCTAAGGATTGGCAAGCTCAGGCCCTTTCCGACCTCAGTATTTGCTCAGCAGGAAGTTTTCCGGCTCTCAGGCGCGCCCCCTACGCCTTTGCCGGTTCACTCAACGCAAAATCCTAGCTGCACCGTGGCCCAATCAGAGTAAGTTTGGCTCTGCCAGCCCTTGATTCCCTGGGTAACCCTAGGGGGCTTCAGCTCACTTTATCCCATAACTTTCAGGTTTATAATTAATCAGGCCAGTCTTGCAAAATGAATTTCTCATCAGTTTCTAGCTGAGAAAGAGATCAGCAGGATGCAGTATTACAACAGTGCCCTGAAATGTTATTTAATAAATAAGTGATCATCATTTATTAAATATCCTTGATCTTTCAAATAGGGTAATGACAATTACCCTGGTATGACAAAAGCAGCATTAAAGGATACAGAATATGCTTAAAACATTAGAATGCTGTGGCCTGGAGACTTGAAGGGTTTCTGGGAAAAGGCCATCATTACCTCCCCTGGGAAAAGATACCCAGGTGGATGATTAATACACAAGTTTCATGTCATTACTATTCTGGTGATGAGCACTGGAGAAGGATATCATGGCCGAGTTCCATAAAGCATCTCTGAAATTTCATCTTTGAGAATTGCCCCAAGATCCCAACAGTCAGTTTCGTTAAGAACCCGTTTGTGACTGTCTATGAGAAATTCTGCTGATGCTTTGACATGATTCCACTCAATTCTCACAATGGCCTTTTGAGCAAGAATTTATTCTCACTTGACAAAAGAGAAAAGTCAGGTGGAGGGTATTTTAAAAGCCTGCCCAAGGTCTGGGTTTAAACCTAAAAGTCTTGCCCCATGCAGCTTGACCAATGAAAGGTCTTATTTTTAGAGAATAATGGCAATGCTCTCTGTGGACAGATCATAAGGAAAGTCTGTGGGTTTGGCAGAGTTACAGAAAAGAGATTATGACAGGAAGCCAACAACTGGGAATGTATTTATAATTTTTAAAAAAATTTCAAAAAAGTACAGTCTGGACAAATTTTCTTGAACATATTCAATTTTATGTACAATTTAAGAATGTAAAATGCATTCTATATAGGAAAGGAGAAACTTAGAGATAAAATACTTAGACTAAAGAACAAAGACGCCAATGAAAGAAATCAAGACTAGTGTGGAGCTGCCCAAATTCAGTCTTCAGCAGGACTGCGCAGCACCGTGGCCAGGGAGGTCCGGTGCTTCAGGAGGCAAACGGGTACTTCCATCGCAAAATGGCTCCATCTTCACTTACGCTAATGATGTATTGATTTCCAGGACTTATGCGGAGGCCCATGATGTTGCCGCTGTGTCCCACACCGACGTGAGTCACTTCACCCTCATTATAATCCCAAACTTTAACCAGATGGTCACTTCCACCTGAAAAACACAGTTATATGGCATCACTGCAATAGACTAGAGAGAAATGGCCCTGGTCTCAAAAAAAGTTTGGTTTTTTTTTTTTTTTTTTTTGAGACAGGGTCTTGCCAAGCTGCTTATCCTCAACCTTGCAATCTTCATGCCTCAGCTTCCCTAGTCACTGGGATTACAGGTGTGGGCCACTGAGCCTGGCAACCAGATTATTGTCAACACATTCACCATGTGCCAACTTAAAGAAAAACCTATCTTTATATAATGCTATGATTATAAAAATCTAGCATGCCTGGGAATGGTAACCACATACTTGTAGTCCCTGGAGACAAAGGAGGGAGAATCCCTGGATCCCAGGAAACCCAGACCAACCTGGCATAATTGCCCATAGTTGAAAAAAAAAAAAATCTATCTGTGTGTTATAGTAAATTCAGAGGGAAAATGCAAAGAGATGAATTCATCCTTCATCACCCAGAAATAACCACTAATAACATCTTGGTTCAATTCCTTTCAGTCTTTTCTACATATGTATATGTATATGTATAGACAGGTATATACATATATATGTATATGTATAGACAGTTATATACATATACCTGTATATATGATTGGATCACACTGTGTCTAGATTTTTTTGAATATTTTTTATTTGTAGATGGACACAATATCTTTATTTTTTTATTTATGTATTTTTATGTGGTGCTGAGGATTGAACCCAATGCCTCACACGTGCTAGGCAAGCGCTCTACCACTGAGCCACAATCTCAGCCCACACTGTGTCTAGTTTGAAATCTTGCTTTAAGTCAATGTGTTTGCAGAATTTTAATTCATTTAGAGTGTTTGTTAATGGCCTGAAGAATCAATCAGACTGGCAGGAAGTTATGTTGATATTGTTCCAGTCATCATATTATGTAGTAAATGCTCCCTTGAATAATGGTTAATTCATTTATTGGAGGTGGCGGGGGCACATTACAGCATTCAACAATAAAAGGGAATGAAAAGACTGGTATTTAGGACTTCAGTAGAACATAGTGAAGGAAGCAACTGGACAACCCAGGACACTTTAAACGTCCATTTTAGTCATCCATACCCACCACACAAAGCAAACCCAGCAATATAAGACTTAGCTGTTATTTGTGTCCTTAAGTCTCCTCTGCAAATGTTTCCTCTCATTGAATGTGTCTTCTGGATCTTTCTCTTCCAGAACAAATTGGCTGTTGTCTTCAGATCTGAGTCTAACCAAACTACCCTTGAGACCCTTTTGCCAGCTCTTCCAAATTGCCTCCCACAAGAGAGTCTCCCCCCCCCCCATTCCCATCTAAATAAGCCAAGCTTGGCTTTCTTTTCTAATCCAGGACCAACCTGTGACAAAGTGCACTCCTTCCTGGGTGATATCCATGCCATTTATTGACCCAGACAAAGAACCTTCCAACTCTCTGATGACTGACCCATCAAATACTTCCCAGTAAGCAATCTGGAATTCAGGAAAAAAGCATTAGGCAGGATTCAGCTCAGTAGAATCATCCACACACACACATGCTAACAAAAGATGGCTCTACTTTATATAGAAGGAAGCGAAAATACACCATGGGATGGTATGGGCTGAAATTATAAATAGGCTACAGCAGGGGGTGGAGAAACCATTTTAATATTTTTAGTATTCCTTTTTAAATTTGCATGCTATTTAAAGGGAATGTTGATATGCTGATAAACTGAGACTGTGACAGAAAGAGCTTTTGATAAGACTAAGCAGATTGAGTCTGTAGCAAAATGTAAAATAAAGAACCACTCATGGTTCTGCTTCTGCACCAAGAGGAGGACCGAGAGGAGGACTGAAAAGCTGCAGAGCAGGTGGGAGAGGAAGTGCCTCCCTTCCAGCTGGGGAGAAGAGTAGGGAATGAGCACCCCCCAGAGTTCTGGAGCCTGGGCCTTTCAAAGCCACCTCCCTGCTGTGGTTGGACCCTCCCTCTTCCTGGACCTACACACCCATTCCCAACCCCCCTTCTGCTCCAAAGCAGCAAAATATTCCATAGGGTGTGATTTAAGGACAAATATAATGTTGGTTCCCTCCTAGAATGGGGAACATAATAGGGGTAGAGAGTAAGGTATTGAAAGCAGGGAGACTTTTATAGTAGCTATCAGCCAGGGAGATTGGTTCCAGGATCCCCCATGGATATCAAGATATGAGGATGCTCAAGCCCCTTATATAAAATGGCATAGTATTTGCATAGAACCTATGCAAATCCTCCTGTACAGTTTTGGGAATAATGGCAAGAAAAAAAAAATGTGTACGTGTTCAATACCGATAAATTTTTTTTCAAAGTATTTTTGATACACAGTGGATCTGTGGGCATAAAACCCACAGAAACAGAAGGCCAACTGTGCTTACCTTTCTATCTGTCCCACTGGTGATGATTTGGAATTCTTCAGGATGATAACAAACACACTGGAATAGGGTATTGGCCAGGATCATCTGATTTCTCCTAAGACGCCTGAAAAGTAGATTCAAAGGCTGTGAATCTCAAGTTTCTCTTCCCTAGAAAATGTATTTAGTATTCAAACTGCATTTGGTATAAGCTTAGACTTGGGGCGGTTAATCTGTCTCAAAGTTCTCACCCTGCTCATCAGGGTAGCATTTGCATTTCTTCAAAATAGACTTCTGGTTATACTGCCTTTCTACTTCTGTATGGATACCTCTCAACACATCCATCAGCGACTGTCAGATGACGTTGGGCAGATAGCAGGGGCCCTTTTCTAAAGACAGCACAAAACCTAATGAGAATCCTGAAGTTCCAGTAAAAAAGGAGAAAAGGCTGAATTCAGAGCCAGCCCACTATCTCCTGCACAGTGCAGTTGATTCTCCAGGCCAACATTTGGAGCTAAGTGGAGCTCCCTTTATAGGAGTGGCTCAGTGTGGGGAAGAATCTTTTTAATGGGTATTATTGGGCCCACCCGTAGGCAGTTGGACTCAGTAGGTGGGATAGGGTCCCAGATGTGTGTTTGAAACCAGCTTGTCAACCGATTGTTCTGTTTTCAACTGTTTAGAAACCTCTGTCTTGGATGCTATACAGGTTGAGTATCACTTATCCAGAACACTTGAGACCATAAATAGTTTGCATTTTGGAGTTTTGAGGATTTGGGAATATTGCATAGATTTTACAAGTCATCCCTAATCTGAAAATCTGAAATCTGGAATGTTCTTAAAATTTCAAACTTTTTGAATGCTGACACAAAGCTAAGAAAGATTCAGATTCAGAGCACTTTGGATTTGGGGTTCTTATGTTTGTTGGGGTGTTCAACCTGTACCAAGATGTTAAGATTGTTTCTTCTTCCATGGGTCCAGTTTACAGGCCAGGCTCTTCTGGTTTAAAAAAAAAAAAAAAAATGGACCTTCTGCCAGTTTCTCCTCTTTATGGAAGTTTTCAGATGTGGTATCTGAGCTGAGTGTTTTAAAAGGTTTGGGCACAAATGAGCAAAATATTCTTGCTGCCCAGTTGGAAGTCTTTAAGGATGTGAAGTGGACACAGACCATGCATAGTTTAGACACTCCCTTCTGGCTACAGATTTTCCCAATGTTGAAGGTCAAGGGTAGACTGATCCTTTTTACAAGTGTGGTTCTTGGACCAGAATTATCACTTGGAAGTTTATTAGAACTGCAGAATCTCAGGTGCCACTCTAAACCTATTACATCAAAGTCTACATTTGGGGAACATCTCCAGGGGATCAGGGATCAAGGAGACAAGACATGCAGGGCTAGAAGACAGAGGCTTGCTTTCCTTTTTGCTCTTTAATGTATTAACCCTGCTTTTGCCTTCAGTCCTCAATCCCTTCTCTCCATTCAAAACATTTCATATTCTTTCACCAAATCTCCTTTTTTCCCCCATTTTTGACTTATTTTTAGTCTCTCATGTGTAGTTTTACAGTGGCAGAGAGTCCCAAGAGTGGTAGAGGGGTGATGGGGGCGTAAATGAGGGGAGGGCTTGGGAGGTTGGGGTGTGGTTCCAAAATAAAAACGTATACTGCAAGTGGGGTGCAGTGGTGCACATCTGCAATCCCAGCAACTCAGGAAGTTGAGGAAGGAGGATAGCAAGTTCCAGGTGAACCCAAGCAACTTAATGAGACCCTCCCTCCATATAAAAGTAAAAAGAGCTGGGGAGATGACTCAGGGGTAGAGTAGCCCTGGGGTTCAACCTCTAGTGGGAAGAAAAAGAGAGAGAGAGAGAGAGAGAGAGAGAAAGAAAGATACAGTAGATGGGGTCGAGAGAGAAGATGGAAGGGGAGGGGAGGGGGGATAGTAGAGGATAGGAAAGTAGCAGAACACAACAGTCACTAGTATGGCAATATGTAAAAACGTGGATGTGTAACTGATGTGATTCCGCAATCTGTATACGGGGTAAAAATGGGAGTTCATAACCCACTTGAATCAAATGTATGAAATATGATATGTCAAGAGCTTTGTAATGTTTTGAACAACCAATAATAAAAAAAATAAAAGAAAAAAGAAAAAAAGACCCCCCCCAAAAAAAACTATCCTTCATATATGAGATTACAAATGCCAGGTACTCATTCTCAATACCTCATCCACCTGGAATCTGGGTGAACACCCCNAGGAGGGAGGGAAGGAGGGAGGGAGGAAGGAAGGAAGGAGGAAAGAAAGAAAGAAAGAAAGAAAGAAAGGAAGGAAGGAAAAAAGAGATGCATCTCAGTGGTAAAGCACCCTGGTTCAATACCCAATACCAAAAAAAAAAAAAAAGAAAGAAAGAAAGAAAAGAAAGTAAGTTAAAAATCACCTTTGAAAATTCTTGACTTAACTCCTGTTCACATGCCTTGGCCTGGTTAGTTTGGAGTTATCACATTCCATGGAGATGTGATATGCTCATAGTATGAGAGTTCTCTGGGAATGTGGCCAACCAAGGGGAAGGACAAATACATGCCTCTCCTGTACCTCCCTCCCATGGCAAGCTCATCCAGGACTTCACATGACTGAGCAGAATGTTGGGAGGAACTGCTTGCATTACTTATTTCCCTTGTGCCTTTTCTTTGGAACATTTTTTAAAATTTGTTTTTCTTAGTTGTTGACAGATCTTTATTTTATTCACTTATGTATATGTGGTACTGAGAATTGAACCCAGTGTCTCACACATGCCAAGGCAAGTGCTCTACCACTGAGCCACAACCCCAGCCCCTTCTTTGGAACATTTAAAGTTGAATTAAGTGCAAGTTAAATCATGCTTGGCTACTTCTGTGTCTCTACAGAAACTCCTGATATTCATGTCTTCCCACCAGCACCTCTAAACCACGGACAGCCATGGAGGCCAAGGGCTTCTGCGGAACCTCCCTTTACTGTTAAATCCACCCTCCTTTGGAGTCTCTGCTCATGCTCAGTAAAATACGGACACGATTGGGTTTTGCACAGGTCTTGCCATCCTCCCCAACCCAGGTACCTACACGAGGTCCCAAATGATGCAAGTCCCATCGGTGCTGGCAGTGACACACTCCTCGTTGTTCTTCTTCACCCGGATGCAGGACACAGAGGACTTGTGCTCCTTTAAGGACTCCTCCAGTTTCTGGGTCTGGCAACCTATCTGCCACACTCTCACCTGAAAGGTCCCAAGAGCATGCTCTCAATACCAATTGGGAACTTTGTTTCATTGTTTATTTTTGGTACTAGAGATGAAATTCATGGGATGCTTTACCACTAAGCCATGCTCCCAGCCCTTCTTATTTTTATCTTGAGGCATGGTCTCACTAAGTTGCTGAGGCCGGCCTCGGACTTACAATCCTCCTGCCTCAGCCTCCTGAGTTGCTAGGATTACAGGTATGTGCCACTGCAAAGGGCTACAAACTTGGGACTTTGAAAGGGATCAAAAAAGATCCCAGGAGACTTTTCACCTGCTGTGTGTGTGTGACTTGGTTTTTGAATTTCCTATTCTCCTCTTAGTTGGGTTAGAATTCTATACTGAAGGGCAGAAATATTCCCATGTAAGATGTGATCATCTCCCATGGAGCTTGGAATATACCACCAAGGATCCTATGCCTGTTTCTACTTTCAGGCTGAGAAATTTATCAGACACTCACTAGGAAAATCGATAATGCAAGGGCCTCTGCTAAACCCAGCGAGATATTATGTCTACTCATTTCTGCTGAACATTGCTCTCAAATTTCTGGTGCCATCAGGAAATTTCTTGGGTACCCGCAGCCACTTTTAAACATTCACATCAGCTGTTCAATTTTAATCATTTAAAACCCTACAAAACCCAGCACCCATTTTCTATAACAAATATTTAGTCCTGTCTGTTCTGAAATGAAATCCACAGGTAATACGACAACCTACACATATTTCTAAATAATAAACATGACACCCTAATTGGAATTTAAAAAACCATATATGAAAGTTCTTTAGTTATTATAGTAAGTCTTTTAATAGATAGAGGCTGTTACAACAACACCAGATAACAGTAAGACAATCAGATGCTCACACCTTAGAACGAATATGATAGATTTATGAAAAAGAACAGAGAGCTAGGAATGACGTAGCTCAGTGGTAGAGTGCTATCCTGTGTGAGCTTTGGGTACCATTGTCAGAACCAGGGAGAAGGAGGAGAAGTAGGAGAGCACAACCATTGCATACGCATTGTACAAGACAGGAAAAGAACAGTGGTCCAGTTGAACACTAGATGAAAAACTAGTGTTAGGATAAATAATTACAGATTGAACTTGATTGGACATGATAAGGGGAAATAGCCTTAATTGAAGTAATGAAAGCATTCTTAAGAGCTTCCTACATTGTCAAAGTAAAGAAAATGAAGCCAGGTGTGGTGGCTTGTACCTGTAATTTCTGCTACTCAGGAGACTGAGGCAGGAGGATCTCAGCTGGAGTCCAGCCTCATCAATTTAGAGAGAACCAGTCTCAAAATACAAAGGGCTAGGGATGGAGCTTAGTGGTAGAGCACTTGCCTAGCATGTGTGATAACCATTACGTGGGGGGGGGGTGGAATAGGAGTATCATTATCTTTACACTTCAGGAAACTGAGGCAGTGAGGTTAAAGCATGTGCCTAGGTCACACAGTGGAAGTGGAGAAGTGAAACTTGAGCCCCAGCATTCATCTGAGTCGCCTAAATTCTGCTAATGGCTCCCTCAAGATCTTTCTTCTCTCTGATAAATTCTTCCAATGAGAACTGAGAAAGGAGAAGAGAATGCCCAGTATAGACACAGGGAAGGATTTAGAAGTTTTTTTAAATGGCTGGGGAATGGAGGGGAAGAGACCCTGACAGAATCAAGAAAGTGAAAGGTGTTTCAGATGCCTCGGAACGATGAAAGGAAAAGATGGAGTGTAATCCTTTCAAAACAATGGCGGGAATGTCTGGGGTATTAAAGAATTGATTCTAAAAATATCATCTGTGTTAAAAGATTTTTTAAAAAGTAACTGGGCATCATGGTTCACATCTGTAATCCCAGCTACACTGGAGGCCAAGGCAGGGGGATCACAAGTTTGAGGCCAATATCAGCAACTTAGTGAGACCCTGTTTCAAAATAAAAATAAAAAGAACTAGGGGTGTGGTTCAGGGGTAGAGCTTCCCTGGGTTCAATCCCTGGTACCAAAAAGGAAAAAGAAAGTGGGGGTGGGGAGAAAGAGGGAGGGGAGAGAGAGAGAGAGAGAGAAGAAGAAGAAGGAGGAGGAGGAGGAGGAGGAGAGGAAGGAAGGAAGGAAGGAGAAAGAAAAGATAAAGTATACAACTATGGTTCTCAGAGGAAAGAACAAGTATGTGAATAAACCAATAAACCAGTTTGGATCCATTTGTATCCATAACTTGATTCCATATAGAGTGCTTTCATATTTGTACCTTAAAAAATATCCTGTATGTACACAAGTACATTGATGTCTATTTATGCTATTATAACTTTAATTGATGATATATTTTAGAGTCTCATCAAAATTCTAATTTGGCCCTGCCTGACTCCTAGTATAGGTACATGTTAAAAAATCAAATAGATGGTGTCCTATGAGTTAGTTACTCAAACTGATGGGGTTTTTTATAAATAATAATAATAATCTGTTTTCAAGAACAATACCTCCCCTTCCCCACCGCCACTGATGACCCTTTTACAGTCACTGGTGGTCGCGATGGCAGTCACTCCGATCCTGTGGGCGCTGTTAATGACATACATCAGCCGGCCCGTCTCGGGGGCGAAGGCGCGGATTTTCCCATCGTCCCAAGCTGGCGTGGGAGGAAGACAGAAAGAAGGCCTCAGGGTCAGCGCAGGCCCCCCTTCTGCAGACCGAGGCTCCCCTGCACCCTGAACCAGAGTCCGAGTGCGGAGGAGTGGTCTGGAGGGAAGGGACAGCCAGTCGCCACCTACTTCCAGGAACAAGAAGCCCTGATGCATCAACCACTCACACCTGGCTGAGGGAAAGGAGGGGTCCCTCCAGGTTGAACCTGCCCACAGGTGCGTCCCAGGCCAGGTGAGGGCAAGTGGGGAGAGGAGGGAGGAGGAAGGACGGCTCCCACCTCTCCATGAGCCACAGCCAAGCACACACAACTAGTCCATGTGATACCTGGGATGTCATTAATAATCCCCAAAGCTACCACCAGCTTGCCACCCACACCCCACCTTTAAATCTGATGTTCCTCCCCACTTTCTTGCCATCTTTCCCATCTTAGTAAAAGTCTCCACCATCCTCCAGCCAGCTGCTTAAGCCCAGAACCTCGGGGTTATTCTTGATTCTTCTCTATCCAGCCACCCAACCTAATCTGACAGCCAGTCCATCTGCAAGTCCCATCCCCTCTACCGTTAAAAACACCATCTTTCAACCCCTCCGCAGCACCTTATCCAAGCCACAGTCACCTCTCTCCTGGATTATTTTACCAGTTTCCTCTCTGGCCTTTTAATTTGCTTCCAAGCAGTCATCTATAGATGAATTAACTGTCCCCCCCCCCATGACCTTTGTAAAACCAGGTCACCTTCCTGATCAAGAACATCTCAAAGTGCTTCTAACTGTACCTAGAATGAAAATCCAGATTCTTTATCCTGCATAGTCACTAGTAACAACCTACCCACCTCTTCCATCTCCCTGAGGCTCCACCCCAACTGTAATCACTAAGCTCCAGACACACTGACTTCCTTGTTATTCCTCAAATATACCAAGTGACTTCCTACCCAGTGGCCTTTGCACTTGCTGTTCCCTCTGCCTGGAATGCCTCCCCCCCCCCCATGTCTTTTCATGGCTGGAAACTTCTCATCAGCTTTAGTGTCACCTCTTGACCTTAGCAATTTGAAACAGGATGCTCAAGGTAGACAGATCCCATTACAGTGAAGATTTGAGGAAGTGAAAGCATGAGGGAGGAAACCTTGGGGGTGTTTGGGGGGAGTGACTTTTCATGAAGATCGAATGGCCAGAGAAAAGCCCTAAGCCTGATATGTTTAAGGAAGACCAAAGAAGCAAGTATGGCTGGAGATGGGAGGCAGTAAGAAAAAAATCAGAGCTCCTGGTGCCTGTGATTTCAGGCTAGAGATTGTAATCCCAGCAGCTCGGGAGGCTGAGGCAGGAGGATTGCAAGTTCAAGGCCAGCCTTGGCAACTTAGCAAGACCTTGTATCAAAATAAAAAAAATAAGAAGGGCTGCGGGTGTAGCTCAGTGGTAAAGCAAAGCTCAGTTCAATCCCTGGTACAAAAAAAGAAAAAAGGAAGGAAGGAGGGAGGGAAGGGAGGGAGGGAAGGAGGGAGGGAGGAAAGGAAAGGAAAAGAAACCAAAGGCAAGAAGGTAGATGTGGGAGAGGAGAGAAGGTTGTGTACGGTCTTTGCAGTAACTACATCTGCCCAACCTACTGCTTCAGTCTTCTCTATATCAGTTTCCCTGAGCTCCCCCCTGCCCCCAATTGAGACTTTGTCTTTCAGAGGGTAAAAGACTTTTGAGCCCTGTAAATGTCAATGATCTGAATTAACATTGCATTGTGTTTCATTTTGCAGGGCTGGGGATTGGCAATCACTCTACCCCTGAGCCATGCCCTAAGCCCTGACTTAGCATTTTAAGACAGATTTCTGGCTTCTGTGTTGAGAATAGACAGGGCAAGAGTTGAAGCAGAGAGCTCTGGTAGGAAGCTGCTGGAATCACTTCGGGGAGAGATGATGGTGGCTGAGATGAGGGTAGAGGTGAGAAGTGATAGAACTTTGATATACCTTCAAATGAGAGCCACCAGGGCAGGGATGTGGACCCAAGAGGAAAAGCAGAGGCAGTAACAGCTCCAAGATTTTTGTTTGCTTGTTTTGGTGCTGGGGAAAGCCAGGTTCTTGATTGTACATAGAATATAAATTATCAATATATATGAGTTATCCATAAGTGCTCTACCACTGTGCTACCACCCCAGCCCACACTCCAAGGTGTCGGACCTGAGGATTTGTCAGCTCCTGGTGGAACGTAAACCAAGAGCTCCTGGTGACCACTCTGTGGAGAAGAAATGCAGGTGGGTGGGGAACAGAACCAAAAAAAAAAGGGACCAAGATGGGTTCCTGCTGTCAGTTTCGTAGCTGCGCCTGAAGATGAACTTGACCTTCATCCATGTGACCCAGTAAAATTTACTTATTGACCACTGGAGAAATTTGCCAATGGATTAAACATAAAACAATCTTAATAAATTATCCTTTCATAGGATAATATTTTTAGATTTTTAGATTATACTGAAGTATTTAGAGGTGGAATATCATGACATCTATAATATGTGTTAAAAATACTCCAGCATAAATTGGGTTGAAAAAGTTCCCTTTGAAGCATAACTTAGTTTTACTGAGTCGGGTTTTGTATCTCTTGTACAACAAAAAGTATTCTAACCCAAGAGACCTGTAATCACGAAAGCCTCAAATCCATTTCAAAATTGGATTACTCAATTTCCCTACTGAGAGAAAGATCGGTGCTGTACGCAACGATTGGAGAGAAGAGAAATTGCTTGTTTGGTTCTTCCTAGCTCAGACAATCTCCCAGCTGGAAGGGGACTTTGAGGGTAGGCTGAGGAGAAGCAAAGAGGGGAGGACAGTGGGAGGCCGTCCCAGGTTATCTTCACATAAGGACTAGTGGGGACAGAGGGACACAGATGGAAACCACAGCCAGGGCTGGGCTGAATCTTTTTTCTTCCCCAAGACAGAGACAGAGGTGTATTTACGAAGGTAGACACATGTCCAAGGGAGAACAGCCCCAGGGGAGAAGGCCGGCCACCTCCGGGAAAGACAGGCAGGGTGGAACCTTAGCAGGGAGAGGTCACCTGAAATGATGCTCTTGCCATCTCTCATGAAGTCGAGGCCATGGCAGGTCATGTTGGGCACAGTGATCCGCAGCAGCTCCCTGTTGGACATCGTGTGCCACACCCTGATGTCTTTCTTGGCACAGGTGGCAAATAGCTCAGCAGTGCCACTGCAAAGAAGCCATCGAGAGAGATGAGAGAGGCAGCCGAAAAAGACTCACAGTGTTTCTCAGAGGCGGATGTGGTGCGATGGAGGGCAGGGGGTGTTTTAGATACTGATTCCCCCAAGGCTTGGTGATCTTAGAGATCCCTTGTGTGAACTGGCATTGAATGCCCTCAAACCATCCATGAAAATCTTTTGTAGTTCTTTCCCTTCAGGAAGATTGAGACCAAAAGTTGCTAAAAAAGAAAGTCAATTTGAAATCTAAATCTTCGTGGACTATAGAATAGCAACATTTCATTTTTTAAAAATCAGTTTTTTGTGGCACAGTTGACACAAAAGGCCATACATATTGAATGTATGTAACTTGATGAATTGTATACACTTGGCGAGTAGCATTTCTTGAGATAAATACATCCGTTGCAGATCTGTAACAAACGAGGAAACCCTTTCCTGTAAAGTAGAAAAATTTATTAAAGTGTCTTTTGTTTTGTTTTGTTTTTGTTACTGGGGATTGAACCCAGGGATACTTTTACCACTGAACTACAACCCTAGCCCTTTTTATTTTTAGTTTTGCGACAAGGGCCTCACTAAGTTGCTTAGGGCCTTGCTAAATTGCTGAGGCTGGCTCTGAACTTGCAATCTTCCTGCCTCAGCCTCCTGAGTCGCTGGAATTACAGGCGTGCACCATTGAACCCAGCTAATTAAAATTTCAAGGAAGAAAATGACAATGGTGATAGAATTCACATATGCAGATAACCCAAGACCCTTCTTTGGTTAGTTATCAGAAAATATGAGATTATAGACAAAGAAGAGTACCCCAGAGGAATTGTCTGTCAGGCTCAAAAGCAAAATAAAAAGTAATTTGTACATAGACTATAAATTATCAATATACATGAGTTATCCATAATCTTTGATAAGAAAAAGGAGTGTGTTGGGAGAAAGTAAACTGGTTTAGAAGTTTCAAGCTAGTCTCGGCAGAGACAAAAGCTACCCTTTAGATGTGAGCACTTCTCAGGCATTTTCTACATTTCCTCACAAACATATTTAAAAAAGGGAAAGAGATGGGCTGGGGATGTGGCTCAAGCAGTAGCGCGCTCGCCTGGCATGCGCGGGGCGCTGGGTTCGATCCTCAGCACCACATAAAAATAAAATAAAGATGTTGTGTCCACCGAAAACTAAAAAACAAATATTAAAAAAAATTCTCTCTCTCTCTTTAAAAAAAAAAAAAAAGTGGGGTGGAGAGAACCTCTCTCTTATTTTAAGATCCACTTGGTTTTCAATAGAAAAATTAAGGGGATCCCTTCTATACATTTAGCTTTGGGGCTCAGAATTAAAATTATGAGCAGGACCAGTAACTTAGAAAGGATACAGGTCAGAGGCAGGCAGGAACTGCAGTGGAGCTTCTGCCAGACAGTCCTGATAGACAGAGACCCAGTCAACCCTATATTAGAATTAATGGATTTAAAAAAATAAGACCTGTTTTATATCAGATAGTGCCTTCAGTGAATGAGCTCCTCCTCTGGGGAAGTGAGCTCTTTTTCTGTTGTTATTGTCGATAGACATTCATTTATTTATTTATTTACATGTGGTGCTGAGAATCGAACCCAGTGCCTCGCACATGCTAGATAAGCACTCTACCACTGAGTCACAACCCCAGTCCAGAAGGGGCTTTTAATGAGACATATGGCGGCTCAGGAAAATCCTTTATCATGAAAAAGAATGCCCCTAAAGAACTTTCCCAATTCCCCACCCTTGATGGGTAATCCACTTCCTCAGCAATCTCAGGCAATCACTGGGGCCTAATCTGAAAACTAACCACTCATGTAGGAAACTCTACTGAATTTAGAATCAGAGAGATTAAGGTCCAGAAAGAACCAACCCAACTGGAGCATGAAGATGCACTAGGTCCAGGGGCTCCCTCCTTCCCATTTAAAATCCTACAAAATGAAGATATAGAGAGAGTTAGAGGTAGATATAAATATATTTTCAGTGACTCATAAATCATGGAAAGGATAGCTTCATCTCTGCATGAACCCTTTGGTTGCTGCATAACAGGGCAAGCTCACAGAGGAACACAGGGTCAGGCTAAAACACTGCCGTGGGGAACAACAGGAATATCAGCTTGTGCACACCATGGGGAAGACAAAATTTGCAGTTTGAATCCATGCCAGTAATCCCTGGAGAACACAGTTGCTACAACATATTGTATGTAATGGCAAGTTTTCAGTGAAAAACTCCCAGATATGCAAAGAACCAGCACAATATGATTCAGGAAAAGGCGGTCAAAAAAAAAACTGATCCTGGGTTGGGGATGCAGTGCAGTGGTAGAGCACACAGGTTTAGCATGTGTGAGGTCCCAGATTTAATATTCAATTCCCAGCATGAAAAGAAAAAAAAGAAAGAAAAGAAACTGACTCCAAGTAGACCCAAGTATTAGATTGACAGATTTTCAAAGTGACTACTTACAACTTTTAAATATATTCAAAATATTAAGGGAAACTATAATATCAATAAGCACACAGGTAATCTCATCAGAGGACTAGAAATTATGTATGTATTATGATCATGTATTTTGTGACAATTATATTTCTTCTATAGGCGAAAAGTACAAAAACTGAAATAAATTTACTATATGGGCTCATTTGGAGATGGTGAAAGAATCTACGTACTTGAAGCAGATATAATAGAAATTATAAAATGGAAAAAGACAGAAGAAAGAGAAATGAGCAACCTGAGAAACCAATGGGAAGGGCTGGGGACCTAGCTCAGTGGGTAGAGTGTAGGGAGCACTCTAAATGACCTACCCCTTCCATTCTGAAACAAGAGGCTCTAGGCTCTGACCAATCACTACATTTCATAATGACTTGGGCATTGGTTCAGTTCAGGAAGTTGAGGGCGTGTCTTTAGATGTAGGTGACACCCCTTGGGTTGAATTACACTCACCTGTCCCTTGTAACCCTTTTTTGTATAGAACTTTCTAAGAACAAGGGTCCCCCCAATAAAAGCCCACTTAGAACGTGCTCGCTCTCTCTCACCAGCCTCCTGTGAGGGGCAGCAGTAGAGTGCTTGCCTTGCGTGTACAAGGTCCTGAGTTCAATCCCTAGCACCACACACAAGAAAGAAAGAAGAGAGAGAGAGAGAGAGAGAGAGAGAGAGAGAGAGAGAGAGAGAGGAAGGAAGAAAGAAACCCATGGGAAAATATCAATTTTTTTCAACATGTATAATTTGAATCTCAAGAAGATAGGATTTTAGAAAGGGTGAATTTTTTTTTTTTTTTTGAAGAATAATGGCTGAAACCTTCTCAATTTGGTGGAAAACATCCGTTTACAAATTCAAAAAGCTTAATAAACTCTTAGCAGGATAAACACAAAGAGAAAGACACTTCACAATCAAACTGACAAAAGGCAAAAACAAAAAGATAATCTTGAAAATACATAAAAAGTGACACATTACAAAGAGGGGAAGAGTAGTGAGAATACAGAATGACTCCTCATTAGAAACCATGGAATCCAGAAGGCACTGGAACGATGTATTCAAATGTTAAAGTTCTTAGGCTGAGAGGGAAAGATAACAGATGGCAAGTAGCTCTATAAAAATGAATGAAGAGTATCAGAAATTCTTGTAGATAAACACATGCACATGCATTTTTTAAAAAATTTCATTTCTTAATTTCCTTAAAATATCTGTGATTATTTGAAGCCAAAATTATAATATTGTATCAAGGGATATATTTCCAAGTAGGTAAGAAGGAAATATGTGAGATCTAAAAGAAATGTACTGTCTTAAGATTCTTATATTTTATTTTACTTGAAGTAATTTAATGTTTACTCTAAGTAGACTATGTTAAAAGTATATACTGCCGGGCTGGGGATGTGGCTCAAGTGGTAGCGCGCTCGCCTGGCATGCGTGCGGCCCGGGTTCGATCCTCAGCACCACATACAAACAAAGATGTTGTGTCTGCCGTGAACTAAAAAAAAAAAAAAAAAAGTATATACTGCCATCCTTAGAACAACCACTAAAAAAAACCCAATGCACAGATACATAGCTAGAAAGCCAATAGAGTAATTAAGTAGTAAACTGTTGAAAAAAGTTAATTGACACAAGAGGAGGCAGCTAAGATGCAACAGAACAAATAACAGGTGAAGAAGAGAACAAATTACACTAAATGTAAGTGCACTAGATATTCCCAATATAAAGCAGAGATTTTCTTTTTCTTTTTCTTTTTCTCTTTTGATACCAGGGATTGAACTCAGGGGCACTTGACCTCTAAGTCACATCCCCACCCCTTTTCTGTTTTTTATTTAGAGACGGAGTCTCACTGAGTTGCTTAGTTAGTACCTCACTTTTGCTGAGGCTGGCTTTGAACTTGTGATCCTCCTGCCTCAGCCTTCTGACCCACTGGGATTACAGGCATTTGCCATGGCACTCAGCTAAAAGCAGAGATTTTTTGGACTAAATAGAAAAGCAAGAATCAATTATATACTATTTCAAGAGATGCACATTAAATATAAATATATACAGTCAATAATAGGATTAAAAGGATATATCATGAAAACAGAAAGCAGAAAGGTTGAATATGCATATTAACATCATACAAAAGAGCCAGGCATTGTGGCACACCCCTGTAATCACAGTGACTCAGGAGGATGAGGCAGGAGATCGCAAGTTAGAGGCTAGCCTCAGGAATTTAGGGAGCCCCATCTCAAATTAAAAAATAAAAAGGACTGGGGATATGGCTCAGTGGTAAAGTGTCCCTGGGCTCAATCACCAGTACCAAAAAGTAAAAAATTAAATAATAATATTATCATACAAAACACACTTTAAATCAAACAGAATTACTAAAGATGAAGAAGAATACTTAATAATTATAAAAATGTCAAGACAGCAGGAAGATGACAAATAATTTATGACTCCTAATTAACAGAGTTTAAAAATATACAAAGCAAAAACTGATGGAAATAAAGGAAGAAATCTTCATTCATGGCTTGAGACTTTTAACACTTCTCTCAGTAACTAATGAAACAAGTAGACTAGAAGTCAATAAGGATAAGAAGATATATATATGACACTACCAACATTAAAAGTTTCCACAGAGAAAAAATATCATCTCCAAAGTATATATGGAATATTTTCACTTACATGAAGTTCAAAAGTAGGAAAAACTCATCTAAGGGGATAGAAGTCCAGGAAGTAATTATCTTCAAGTAGAAAGGTGAGGATAGTGATTGGAAGGGGTGTTTGGGAGACGAAAATATTTTATTGCTGTACCAGGATGATAGTTATATAGGGGTAATGATTCATGCAGCTACATCCTTATGATTTATGTACTTTCTGCATGCACATTGTACTTTATTCAAATTCTTTTTACACCTTGCCAAACTGTCATTCAAATCTGAGGGTAAAACAAAGACTTTCAGATAAATAAGAAGCAACTTTTCCATACAAAGACTATCTCTGAAAATGTGGTCTATACACACTATGGAGTCTTATTTGGCCGTAAAGAAAAATGAAATTGGGTCATTTGCTGGAAAATGGATGAAACTAGAGACCATTGTGTTAAGCAAAATAAGAAAAACTCAGAAGGTCAAGGGTTTATATTTTCTCTCATATGTGGAAGCTGGAGAGAAAAAGGAAAGACAGGTGTGGTGGGGCAGGGATCTCATGAAAATCAAAGGCTGCTGGGGAGGAAGGGTTAACCGCTGGGCAGTGATATTGGTCAAGTCCCATTGTTACACTGTGTCCATGAATGAATGTGTAACAACAAACCCCATCATTATGTACAACTATAATTCACCAATAAAAAAATGTGGAAAGAGGAAAAAAAGATTGTCTCTGAATTTTCAAAATAGGAGAATCTAAGAGGATTCCACTGTCATGTGAAACAAGCATAACAAAAACAAAGAACATAATTTAGTTAAATCTTAAGTACTTACTTGGAAAAAAATAAGCAATAATAAGGTAATCTGCATCTATAATTCCCCATTAATTCTAGCATGGGAGATAATGGAGGAATGATGGAGAGAGAAATAAAAATAAACTGATTCGTAGCTGGGTGTGGTGGAACACACCCGTAATCCCAGCTGCTGGAGGTCAAGGCTGGAGGATCACAAATTGGAGGCCAGTCTGGGCAATTTAGCAAGACCCTGACTCAAAATAAAAAGGGCTGGGGATGTTACTTAGTGGTAGGCTGCTTGCCTGACATGCATGATCCCCTGGGTTTAATCCCCATTAACACACACACATAAATACTCTTCCCTTTATGGAAGACAGGATATCAATGTTTGTTAATTCCAGTGTTTGACAAAAACATTTATTTGAATATGTATATTAAAAGTTAGCAGGGCATGGTGGTACATATCTGTAATTCCAGCAACTCAGGAAGCCATGGTAGGAAAATCATAAGCCTGAGGCCAGCCTCATCAACTTTGCAAGACCGTCAGCAACTTAGCAAGACATTGTCTCAAAATAAAAATTAAAAGGACTAGGGAATGTAGCTCAGTGGTAAAGCACCCCTGGATTCCATCCCCAGGACCTGAAAAAATAAGAATTACAATTAAATGACTAAAATAAACAGTTTCTAAGTTGTGTGTAGCAGGGAAGAAGGTTGGGCCAAATAAAATATAATCACTAAAACAAAAGACAGGAAAAGAATAAAGGAAACATTAAACTGGAACTCTCCAGGTACAGGCCCGCCTCCCCTGCCTAACTATTTTTCTTTTCTTTTCTTCTTCTTCTTCTTTTTTTTTTTCTATACTTGGGATTGAACCCAGAGCCTGCAAGCCCTCTACCCTTGAGTATATCCTGGCCATTTTTATTTTATTTATTTATTTTATTTTGAGACAGGGTATCACTAAGTTGCCCAGACTGGCATAGAACTTATGATCCTCTTGCCTCAGACTCCTGAGTCGCTGGAATTACAGGAGTATGCTGCTATGCCTGGTCTGACTTTTTCTTACATCTGATACTATCCAGAGAGATTTTCCCATGATTTCCAAAACAGAAATTATGATTCAAAAGACATTCTTCTATATATTTATAAGGCCCCTGTTTCACTCTATGAACGTGGCCACAGTCTTACCATCTCCCTTGCTTGACAAAGACCCTTCTAGCCCTCAGCTTTATAAGTTGATCATATATATATATGTGTGTGTGTATATATATATATATATATATTTATGCCAACAAGAGAGAATGGGTGCATTTTAGGAATATACAAATTGCTAAAATGGATGATGCAGAAAGGCATAACTATTCATAAAAATAAAAAAAATATGGAACCAACACAAATAGCCATCAATGAATAAACAGATAATAAAGCAGAGCCATATAATGGAACGTATTGAGCAATAAAAAAGGAGTGAAGTACTGATGCATCCTATATAGATTGTTCTTAAAAACATTACGTTAAAAGAAAGAAGCCAGTCACAAACGATCATACGTATTGTAAATGTCCAAAATAGGAAAATCCATTGACAGGATTTGCCCAGGACTGGGGGATGGGAAGAGAGCAAAGAAGGATGAGCGGTGAATTGTTGGCAGGGTTTTGTTTTGTTTTGTGTTTTGAAGGATAATGAAATGTTTTAAAAATTAGATCGGTTGTGGCCATGGTGGCAAATCTTTGTGACTATGATCAAAAATCACTGAACTGTATACTCTAAACGGTTGAACTTTGTGGTACTTAAATTACATTTCAATGAAGCTTTTTGTATAAAGCCAAGAAAAGAAAAAAAGGAGAAGTACAAAAACTTGAACAACATCTATACAAAAATCGAAAAGATCATTGAAAAATCTACCTTGATAAAAAGCACGGGGACCAAACAATTTCAAAGATTGAATCTACCAAGCTTAGAAAAAGAGGAAAAATGGAGACAGAAATGATCCCAATTCAAATAAAGACTCACTTAATTGAAAAGCATGTGCCATTTACCCATTAGAAATATTTAGGAGAACTGAATCACAAGGACTTAGGGAATCCAAACTACAGCTCATTGTCTTAAGGGCTTTCTTTTGTTGTTTTGTTTCATTTCTGGTGTCATGAATTATTTTAATAGACTTCCTATCTTCTTTGCTATGAAGTTACACTAGTTTTACCAACTCAAATCTGGACTTTCTTAGAATGTTGACTTTTTTAATAAACCCCTCATGGAACGGATATGTGTCTGTCAAAACTTTTCTGTTTGGTTAGTCGCTTTTCTGTTACAGTGCTAGGGATCAAATCCAGGGCCTTCAGTCTGCTAAGGAAAGCCTCTGCCACTGACCCGCATCCCCATCAGGGTCTGAGTTTTTGAAAGTAAGACTTGCTGACCTATAGAATAGTGATTTTGAGTTTTATAAGTTCAGGTTGAGCCCTGAGGAAGTTCAGAGCAAAAACTTGTCTGACGAGCTGCATGGGATGGATCTCATCAAAGACAAAATGTGTTTCCAAATCAAGTAATGGCACACAATGATGGAAGCCCTTTTGTACATCAAAATTGCTGATGGATATTTGTTTTACTTGTTTGGAGTGAAATTGACCAAGAATTATAGCCATTAGATCCAGAAGAGAGTTTTGACAGGTACATACCCCTTTCCATGATGGGTCTATTTAAAAAGTCAATATTCTTTTTTTTTTTTGGTACTGGGAATTGAACCCAGGGGTGCTTAACCACCAAGCCACATCCCCAGCCCTTTTTTATATTTTATTTAGTGACAGGGCCTTGCTATGTTGCTTAGGGCCTCGCTAAATTGCTGAAGCTGGCTTTGAACTTGCAAACCTTCTGCCTCAGCCTCCAGAGCCACTGGGATTACAGGTGTGCACCACTGCAAAAAGTCAACATTCTAAAGAAGTCCAAATTTGAATTGGGAAATGAATGTAACTGCATGGAAGACACTAGGAAGTTTATTAAAATAATTCACTACACTAGAAAAATTTAAGGCAGAAAAAAAAATCATAATTGTGCTAGAAGGTGTTGAAAATACATTCATAAATTAAAAATTCCCTTGCACATTGCATCAGACTTCTACATTCCCGTTTTCTTGTTCTACTTACAATGGAAAGACAATGTCCTGGACAGCTTCAAAGTGACATGTTAGAATGAGAGTCTCTTTGAAATCTGTGAAGTTGACACGATATATGTGTGATTCTTCTGTTCCTACAAAAAACTGGTGTCCTTCTCCTCGCAGGGCAATAGAAGAGATGCCGCCTTGTAACTGAATTTTCCTTTAAGGAGAAGCAAAAAGGTAAAGTAGGCTCACTCAAATTAATGGATATTTTTTGTACCTTTTGAATTTTGTATATGGATCATCTATTCAAAAATACTTAAAGAATAGGACAAGGGAAAATGTAAGTTAAAATGAAGCAGCTTAACTTCATTTTTTTTTTTTTTCTGGAAGGAAACAAAAGTAGACTCACTCAACCATCAAGTTATATTGACCATCTGAAGCATTACAGAGGATACAAGTCAGGCAGGTGATTTGGGACATGCCCTCAAGGAAGTGACACAGTTGGAAAGGCATGGGTTATTTACACTGTTGTATCCCTAAGGCCAGAAAAGTGAGAGGTCCTCAAATGTTACAACAGTCAGAGGAGATTCTTCAGTGAGAGGTAGTTTGAAATGGGTTGTGCAAGATGGGCAGGCTTGTGGGTACCATGATCATGACTCAGTGATTTATTTATTAATTCCATTTCTTGAAAATAACCCTAAAATTGGGGCATGGGAGATCCTGTATGTCAACAGATGTTCTTATAACCTTATCTAAAAGTAAAATGTTGAAAACAACCTAAAATATCCAATTATAATAGAACGGTTAAATAATGAACTATGGGACATTGAATTTATAGAATATTTGCCTAGCCATTCAAGTGATGTGATTTAAAAGGTTATATGCAGTTTTTATATATATTCATCATCATAAAAATATCCTGTAGTAAAATTGGAAATGTTTATGATGCCTATATAAAATTTAAAAAATTAGCATACAAAATTTTATATATATAATAAGCACAGTTGAGCTGGGGGTGGAGCTCAATGGGAGAGTGCTTGCCTAGCATGTATGAGGCCCTGGTTTTGATCCCTGGCACCACAAAAAAATTAAAATTTAAAAAAGCACAAATATTTAATTATATGTATCAATAAAAAAAAAAACCACAAGAAGAAATACAAAATGCTCATAGTGATTATCTCTGCCAGAACCTTAAAATAAGAATATATAAATCAATGAGGTACTAGGAACTCAACCCATTGCTTTGCAACTAATTTTGTTTGGACAATAAGAATTCAATGAGGGTTCTGGTGCAAGGAGCCAGCCTGAAAAATGGGATGTTTTAGGTAGATCTGTTTGTTGAGGAGACACCAAACAGTTGATGAAGGAAGGAAAAACACAAGTTTTTATATTTATATATATAATAAGCACAGTTGGGCTGGCGGGTGGAGCTCAGCTCCTTTGCTAACTATAGGTCTGTGGCTCTGGGACCATGTGCCAGAAACTTTTGGCCTCAGTTTACACAACCCACAGGGCAATTCCTTCTTGACAGGGCTGTGGTCAAGATTAGTGATAACAGAGCCAAGTGCTCTAGGAGCCCAGAGAGGGCAGCCAAGAAATACTGGCTGCTGGTATCTGGGATCCCTGAAGAGAAGGTGAACTTCAGTGGTTAAAGGGGAACCAGATGTCTGGGAACTCCAGTAGTCTGCTTGGGTCAGGCAATTTTCCTTTTTTTTTTTTTTTTAATATTTAGTTGTCAATGGACCTTCATTTTTAAATTTTTTTTGTATGCAGTGCTGAGAATCGAATCCAGTGCCTCACACATGGTAGACAAGTGCTCTACCACTGAGCCACAACCCAGCCTCAATTTTCCTTTCTAGTCTCTATGATTGCTCACGTGGGCTGCTTTACCTCTCTACTAAAACCCGAGGAGGCAGAAATCATAGGCTCCAACGGAACCCTTCACTGTCACATAGGACTATTTTGGAAACACACCATAAGCCTTGTAATAATTGCTCTGAGTCTAATTATCTTCATCACAATGGGAACGTTTGCATATTAAAAAATTAGGGAACTAATTTACTATATTAACTTCATGTATCCAGAGTCTATGCATCTTTTTTTTTGCATTATTAGGGATTGAACCCAGGGGCACACTACCACTGAGCTATATCCCCAACCCTTTTAAGTTTTTTATTCTGAGACAGGGTCTCACTAAGTTTCTGAGGCTGGCCTCCAGCCTTATGACCCCCAGTCTCAGGCTCCTGAGTCCTGGGATTACAGGTGTGGGCCACCTTTTCTTTTCCTGTGGTGCTGGGGATTGAACCCAGGGCCTTGTGCATGCGAGGCAAGCACACTCTACCAACTGAGCTATATCCCCATCCCAGCAGCATTATTCTTAAGTTGCTTCTGTCCCTTACAGCCTTTCATATGAACAAGACCAGTACAAATACATTCTTAATGAGACCTCTTTTGACCACTGAATTTAAAATTGTATCTCATCCTCTACCCTACTTTGTGTTTTTCCAGTGCACTCATCACCTTTTAATATTACAACAGCCTGCTCCCCCTCCTTCGGTCTGCGGTTTTGCTTTCCATGGTTTTCGTTACCTATGTCATCTACCACCTGAAAATATTAAAGGGAAAATTCTGGAAAGATACAATTCATAAGTCTTAAATTGCATGTTATTCTGAGTTGTGTGCTGAAAACTTGTGCCTTCCTGATCTTCCCACCCCAGACATGAAGCATCCTTTGTCCAACGTGGCCATGCTGTGTATGCTACACGTCCCCAAGTCACTTGCTAGCCATCTTGGTTGTTAGATCAACTGTCTTGATAGCACAGTGCTTGAGATTAAGTAACCCTTATTGTACTTAATAATGCCCCAAAACACAAGAGGGGTGATGCTGGCAATTCAGATATGCCAAAGAGAAGTCATAAAGGCAGTAAGTGAAAAGGTGGACATTCTCAACTTGAAAATAAATCGTATGCTGAGATTGCTAAGAACAAGTCTTTTATCTACAAAATTGTGAAGAAAGAAAAGTAAGTGTGTGTTAGTTTTTCTGTCAACTTGTTAATTTCTTTTTTTAAAATATTTATTTATTTTTAGTTATAGTTGGACACACAATGTATTTTATTTATTTTTATGTGGTGCTGAGGATGGAACCCAGGGCCTCGAATGTGCTAGGCGAGCATGCTCTATCGCTGAGCCACGCCCCTAGCCCTTGTTAATTTCTTATTGTATCTAATTTATAAATTAAACTTTATCATAAGTAGATATGAATAGGAAAAAAATAACATATGTGGTTCAGTGTTCAGTCCCATCCATAGTTTCAGACATCCACTGGGAGGTCTTGGAATTTATCTCCCACAATGGGGTGATTACTGTATGTACTTTATTGTTTATTTTGTTTATTATTTATTCTTTCCCCTCCTGCTAGAATGTAAGCTCCATGAGGGCAGGGAAACTTTTCTTTTCTCTTTTGATTCACTGAGATGTCCTAACACCTAGAGTAGTGCTCAGCACAGATTTGTTTAAACAAAGACAGCTGGTGTTCCTTTCCACCATGCATATGCAAATACCCCTGGCTCCCTGCAGGTGAGCAGAGGCCATACTGAGGGAGCTTGGTTAGGGTTTATGGCTTTTGCAGAAACCAAGTTCAAGTTTGGCCTTGGCTCCACTGTGGAGTGAATTCCCTATCTCTTCATCTACTCTTTTCTATGATTTTCTCTACCATGATGTATTTTACCTTAGCTGGACCATGATGTTTGGGCTAATATGCTATCTTGTACTGTAGTGACCTTTTTTCCCTGTGTAATATACCTCATCCCCAAACCAGACTGTTAAGTTCTGGGAGGACAAAAACCATATCTTATTTTTATTTATTTTTAATATAGTAGCCAGCACATTGGTTTGGGTGGAGGAGGTGATGGATAAGTACTTGTTAATGACAATGTAGATTTTATTTAAATGTATTTTATTTATTTTTTAATTTATGTTAAAAAATAAATAAAATAAAATAAAATTATTTTAACTAGATTAGTCATAAAAATTACATAGTAGAGTATCTACAAAAATAGTTGTTGAACATTGCCTGTTTGTATTCAAATACGTGACTACTAGCACTGTGTCTTATTCATAAGAGGTATCCATTGCATAATAAATTTCATTGACTAAACCAATTTTGAAAGTTTAAAATTTGAGGGTTGAGGGAATAAGTTAATTACATCATATTTCCTTTGCTATGGACCAATAGGTTAGTTAAATTAAAAATTACATATTTAATAAAAGGGCAGTGTCCCTCTGGGTCATAGTGGACAATTTTGGTTTATTCAACAGATGCCTTTTCATTAGCAAAGAAACCATTCTATATTGTGATTCTAACAGCTGGTTTTAATAGCAAGATTAAATTCTTTAACCAAATATTACTTTGCCAATGTCCTATTATTTGCTGAATTAAGATGAACCTCCCTCTAGAGGGTCTTGATCTACCCCAATTCTGGGGGCCCAGAACTTACTTGATGGGTTTGTAGCTGGGGCTTTTACAGAAGACCAGCAATCCGGCTCCAGAGCCTAACAACAAACCCCCCATCTTCAGGCATCTGATCGCCGACACTCCCTAGGGGGAGAAAAGGTCAGGTGGTCTCATCATTAAAAATTAACACAAAGGGCTGTCGGTATAGCTCAGTGGTAGAGCACTTGCCTAGCATGCATAAGGCCTTGGGTTCTATCCCCAGTACTGCAAAGATAAAAATAAATGAATGCAATGCCTGACATGGTGAGCATGGCGTGGGCCCTGATAACGCACATATTGCATGGTGAAGTTCATGAAGGGACTGTGTGGATGTACCCCTAGGTTGGCCAAGGGAATTTGATGCCAACAACAAGCTCATGTGCTAGGAAGTCGCCTCCCAGTCCTGTAAGAAGAAGACCTACTTCCCCACACTTCCTCCCTGCAATCATCTGTGCCTTTTGCATATATTAAACATTAATGTTTTCACATCCACTTAAATTCAGTTAGAGCAGAAGGCGGAAGCACAGCCGCAGCAGTGTTAGCCCTTCAGTTGCCATCATGCTCACCAGAACTTTATTCTTACAAATGCAAAGGACCATATCTGACAGCCAGAGACAGCACAAAATGCTCCTTACTGTTTGGTGACGGTATTTTCTGAATTTTAAGGCACCGAGTACATAGCCTTGTTAGAAACCTATTTAAAATTCAAAGCAATTTTCCAAGTTTTAATTTTTAAATGTGTAGTACTGTTAGGGTTTGAATGCGTCTCTCAAAGTTCAAGTGCTGGAAACTTAATCCCTAGTGCAGCAGTGTTGGGAGGTGGAGCCTAATAAGAAGAGATTGAGTCTTGAAGGGTCTGTCCTGAATGGTGGACTGATGTCATTATTGACAGTGGGCTTGTTGGGACTAATGGTGTAGCCCAGTGGTAGAGAGCTTGTCTAGCAAGTACTGGGCCCTAGGAAAAAAAAAAAAAAAAGGAAAGAAAAGAAAAAAAAAGTTGCATAAAAAAGTAGGCTTGCTTTAAAAAAAAAAAAATGAGTTTGTAGTCCCAGCTACATGGAAGGCTGGGGCGGGAGGATGACCTGAGCCCAGGAGTTCAAGGTCAGTCTGGACAGGTCTTATCTCTCATAAATAATAAATCACTATAATAATAAAAAGTAACTTTGGACCTCTTTTGCTCTTTTGCTCTCATATTCCCTTCCTCTTCTACCTTCCCCCATGGGATGATAAAGAACACGGTCCCCTGCCAGATGCAGTGCTAAGCTCTTGGACTTTCTGGCATCCAGAACATAAGCCAAATAGACTTCTACTGTCTATAAATTACCTAGTATCAGATTCTGTTAGAGTCATGCAAAATGACAATTGCCAATATTAGATCTTAAAATATCCAACAATAATATAACCAGAGAATTAATAAGCTTGCTTCTTAATGAAGTTTGAATATGATAAAATGAGTTACTTTCAAGTTACTATAAACTGAATTTTGCCTGCTCTGGCTCACAAGCCTTTTCACTATGTCTGAGGAGAGAAACTAAGACTCAAGAATAAGAAGGCAGGAACTAGAATTACATGCTTTGTGAGATATGTCCTTTGCAAACATTTTCCTCCCGCTCCATGATATGACTTTTCATTTTAGTGTTTTTTCAGAGCCGCATTTTTATTTTAATGAAGACTATTTTAAGAATTCTTTCTTTCATGGATTGCACCTTAGGTGTTATATCTAGCCTTAGATCATCTGGGTATTCTCTAGTGCTATCTTCTAGGATTTTTGTTGGTTTTTTGTAATAAGGGAGACTGAACCCAGGACCTTGTGCATGCTAGATGAGTGCTCTGCCACAGTGCCACACCCTCAGCCCTTTTTGTTTTATTTTGTGACAGTTTCTGGCTAAGTTGCTGAGGCTGGCCTTGAACTTGCCATCCTCCTGCCTCAGCCTCCTGAACAGCTGGAATTACAGGGGCATGTGCCATCATGTCCAGTCATCTTATATTCTAAGAGTCTTATATTTTATATTTAGGTCTATTGTCCAATTTCAGTTAATTTTTATCAAGAATATAAGGTCTATGTGTAGTTTTTAGTTTGTTTTGCATGTGGATATCCACTTGTTTTGACATTTATTACCTTAGGTCCTCTCTCAAAGATTACTTGAGTATATTTATGAAGGTATATTTCTGGGCTCTTTGTTTTGTTCCATTGATTTGTCTGTTCTTTGACCCAAATAATACTGTCTTGATTAGTGCACTTTTTTGATAAATCTTGAAGTTGGGTAATATCAGTCTTCCAGCTTTATTCTTCTTCAGTATTATGGTGCTCTTTGGGGTCTTTTGCCTCTGTATGTAACCTTCTTAGAATCTGCTCGTCAATATTAATGAGATAATGTGTTGGAATTTTGATTGCAATTACATTGAATCTATAGATCAAGTTGGAAGAACTGACATCTTGACAATATTGAGTCAACCTATCCATGAACATGAAATATTTCTCTAAAATGTAGTTCTCTGATTTTTTTCATCAGTGTTTTGTACGATTCCTCATACAGATCCTGTAAAACATGCACATTATTGTCTTCATTGTTGTCATCTTTATTCATTTTAGTGCTTTATACCTAACAGGTTAAATTTAAACCAATCCAAGTAATTGATTAACTAATTTCACTACTGGGAATTGAACCCAGGGGCACTTTATCATTGAGCTACATCCTGTCATTTTTTTTTTTTTGTACTGAGGATTGAATCCAGGGATGCTTAATCACTGAGCTACATCCCCAGCTCTTTTTAAAAATATTTTATTTTGAGACAGGGTCTCATTAACTTGGTTAGGGTCTTGCTAAATTGCTGAGGTTGGTTTTGAACTGGCAATCCTTCTGCCTCAGATTTCCAAGCTGTTGGGATTACAGGTACTCAGGTATGCACCACCGTGCCCAGCCATCCTCAGTCATCTTTATGTTTTATTTTGAGATAAGGTCTCACTAAGCTGCTGAGGCTAAACTAGAACTTGTGATCTTCTTGCCTCAGCTGCCCAAGTCACTGGGATGACAGGCATGTACCTCTGTGCCTGGTTTCATTCCAATGTTTTGCCTCTCTACCCAGAAAGCAAACTTTGAAGTAGTGTTTCAAAAGGGATAACTATCCAGGATCCCAACATCATAAGTGGCACTTCTTACACCTTCCCTTCAAAAGCATTATTTTCTTATCATCTCTGTAAAAGATGTCTTGAAATCATTGCTTTGCAGAATTTATTATCAGACCTGAATGGTCAGGAATTAAAGCATCCGTAGGAGATCTGTGTGCTCCATGTTTGAAGGACACAAAGACAGCCAGCACCCTTTCTGGAGAGGCACTTAGTTTCCAAATGCTGGCAGGCAGAGAAGTATCCAGACCAGTGGTTTTTCAAGTAGTGTCTTTGGAAGTATCTCAGCTGTTGGAACTGGCAGGGTTCTAGGACTTGCCTTTCTTTAACTTGATCTACTTTCCTCTTAAAATAGTTAGAAAAATATCAATGTAGGCTACACTTTGATCTCCTCTGGAATTATTTCTAAATCTTCTCTACCTATACCAGAGCTTTTCTCCATTTTCATGGCTCACTTTAAAGACTTGAATTTTAAATGATTATATGATTAAAAAAACTCTTGACATTTTCCCAGGAGCACAGTGCAATATTTCAAAGTTTCTTGAGAATATCTGCTCAGTGGAGAAGGATCTAAATAAGCTTAGTTAGAACCATCTGTTCTGTTATCAGAAATGAGATAGGCAGGTGTAGAACTTAGGAGAAACTTTTAAATTCAGTTTAGCAGAAACAGCCTTTGGAACTTTCTGAGGGTGCTGGGAATAGCAGCATTTATTATATAAAATCATTTGATGATTTGATGGTAGAGTTTGTATTTTGTTTAAATACTAACATTGTCCAGTGGACAATTGTTCAGAATTTGTTAGGAATTCTGAAAATATGAACAATGGGGTTGTTTCTAGGTCTCACTCATGACTTGGAATGTTAGCTGAGTCTAAAATAAAATCCAAGATACAGTTATTAGAGTCAAAAAGGGAACATACACATATACACCTATGTAGGTGCCTATATGTATGTGTGTGTGTGTGTGTGTGTGTGTGTGTTTCTTATAGATCAAAGAGCAGGTTTTTTTACATATGGCAACTGGGCTGAAACCAATATGGTTCCAAATCACAAAGTGACAGACCCTGTACATTAAGGAGGTGAGAAAAGGAATGGTACTGATTTCCTAATCAAGGGCACCTCATAATGTCTTTGCACTGAAAAATAATCAGATGCCAAAAAAAATGTGGTGCATTCTTATAATCCTAGTAATTCAGGAGACTGAGGCAGGAGGAACTCAAGTTTGAGATCAGCCTCAGCAACTTAGAGAGAACCTGTCTCAAATTTAAAAATACAAAAAAGGACTGGGGGTGTAATTGCAATTCAGTGGTAAAGTGCCCCTGGGTTCAATCTCCAGTGCAAAAGAAAAATAAAGAAAGGGAAAGAAGATGGGGGAAGAGAAGAAGGAAAAGAAAGGAACAAAAATAACCAGAGATAAGGACTTAGAGAATTAGCCAGTGAACTTTGCAAATTTAGGTGTGGACTTGGGTATGTAAATGACTTTTTGGGTTTTTTTTTCTACAGACTCTTTATTAGTGAACGTCTGTGTTGCTAGGTGAGGGGGGGAGAACGGCAGGACAGAGCAGACCTTATTAGTCTCTACTCACTAAACTGTACTTGTCCTTCACAGGTCCAGTGTCTGCCAGAAGTTTGGTCCTGGGGTTCAGCTTTAGAATATCTCCAGTTGTGGTGCCAAGGTAGAAAAAGCTGTCATCGACAGCCATCTGAGAAGAGAGAAAACATAACCTGAAGACCTGTTTCCTCAGTAATCCTTGAGCCCCTGATAGGGGTGAGGGTGAGCTTCCCTGGGACTCCATGAAGATGACTTCTGATGATGCTCATGGCTACTTCTACTGCCCCAGCCTCAAAGATGGTTAAGAACAGCCCCAAGAGGAGCAGAATCAGGGCCAAACACAGACCTGCAGGAAATATTAGATTCCAATCAGCTCGTGCCTTTCACTGGACGGCTACTTGGGTCTGATGTTAACATGCATGCCCTGCCAGTCCCGACTCCTCAGACACCTTCAAAGGGCTCTTAGGATGAAGGTGGACTTCAACAAAGAGGGTATGCATTTGCCTTATTCCGTATTTTCTGAAGAATATATTCACAAAATGACTATGCACGAAATAAGAGGAATAAGTCAATAAAGAATGAGGTTAAATGTATGGATTATGAATCCAGATTAAAAATATATTGCCAGGGGTTGAGGATGTGGCTCAAGTGGTAGCACACTCACCTGGCATGCGCGGGGCTCTGGGTTTGATCCTCAGCACCACATAAAAATAAAATAAAGATGTTGTGTCCACCGAAAACTAAAAAATAAATATTAAAAAATTCTCTCTCTCTTAAAAAAAAATATGTATAAA
>NW_025999896.1:2577194-2612523 GCF_001458135.2 Marmota marmota marmota | reverse complement strand
ATATATATATATATATATATATATATATATATTGCCAGGCACAGTGGCGCATACCTGTAACACCAGCTACTATATATATATATATATATTGCCAGGCACAGTGGCACATACCTGTAACCCCAGCTACTTGGGAGCTGAGGTGGGATGATCACAAGTTCAAGCTCAGCCTCAATAACTTAGCTAGAGCCTCAGCAACTTAGTGAGACCCTGTCTCAAAAATTAAAAATTAAAAAATGGAGACTGGGGATATGGCTCAGTGGTAGAGTACCCCTGGGTTAAATCCACAGTACCAAAAAAAATTTTTTTAATTAAAATTAAAAAATAAAAATAAAAATGGCTGGGGACGTAGTTCAGTGATAAATCACCCCTGGCTCAATATCAAGTACTGGGAAACAAACAAAAAACATTAATCATTTCTTTTTAAGGTAGAGAATGTATCTCAACAATAATATTTTACCATCAGAAACCAAACTTCCAGTGACAAAACAATATTGGTGACATAGGGATACACTGTGGGCTCTGAGCACACTCTGGCTACACTGCTTCCAGTAGAACCATGTTCCCTCCTGGTGAAACAGATATTGGGCATCTGACCACAGCCGGGTAAAATTGATGTGGGCCTGTAATCCCAGTGACTTGGGAGGCTAAGTGTGAGGACGGCCTTAGGTCTGAGCCTAAGCATCTTCATTTTAAAAACTCCAGTTTGAAATCTGCAGTCTCACCAGGCACACCTAAGGGAGCCCTCCAATATGGCCCTCAGGCACAAACAAGTCACTTTTCCCCACTCAGATAAACTCAGAGTGAAGCCTCTGGCAGGCTGTCCTCACCTGATAAGAGGGGAAGGGAAAGGATCAGGGAGGGGACCATCAGACCAGATGTTTTAACCCCAGAGTAAATGATGTCACTGAGAAATCTGGTGGTAGCTGATAAGGATTGAAAGGGGGGTCAACAGCCCCAAAATTTAGTATAAATAATAGAGCAAGTGAACAGACATTCAGCCAGCCCATACTAATGCCCTTACACTGAGAGCCTGATGAGGACCTGGACTGACATCCCAACACTTCTCATCATTTGCAGATCCTCTACATTTTCCTCATCTCACCGCTCTCAAACTCTACAGCCACATCTTGCCCCTGGGGAGAGCTGCAACTTCTCCCCACAACCCTCTCCTCAAACGGCCATCAGCTCCACCCCAGGAGAAGCCTGCCTTGGTTCCTGACCTGATCACCTGAGTGAGTGTGCATCTGCTGGACTTAGAGCCTAAGGCTTGAGACTTTTGATCCAATGCTTGAATTCAGCATGCAGAGGGAATGTCTGTCATGAGCCTGTCATGATTAAGTGTGTTTGAAGTGCTTAGAATTAATCTAGGATTGTTTGCTGTGAATTAATTAATCTAGAATTGTTCGCTATGAACTGATTATGTGTATTGCAGTGCCTAGTGTTAAGGATTGTCGTTTTCTTGATTAAGAACCTATAGAGTGAAATTGTATTGAGTGATCTGAGTGAATAAAGCATTAACTGGGGCAGAAACGCGTGGACATTCTTTATTTCTCTCCCTCAACTGCCTAAGTCGCACCTTTTGCCATCGCAACACTGAGTCACAAGGATCGCAAGTTCAGGGCCAGCCACAGCAACCTAGCAAGGCTTTAAGAGACTTAGCAAGAACCTGTCTCAAAATAAAAATAAGAAGGGCTGGGGGTGTAGCTCAGTGATAAAGAATCCCTGGGTTTAATCCTCAGTATTGCAAATAAATAAGTAAAACTAAAGTGACATTCGCTCTCACCTGTGCCTCCCCATCAACATTCTGTATGTTACAGCTTGTCTTCCTGCTCCCAGGCCAGCGTGCAGCACCCACCCCTTGGTTAATACTCTTTAACAGGAACTTGTAGCAATAGTTGCTTAAAATAATACTTGAAGCAATACTTACTGCGGTACACATGGCTATTCTTTTCATCTGTCCTGTTTGGCACTCCGTTGGCCAAATTTTTCTGTTCGGGAGATCAAGTTCCCATACTCGAATTGTCCCACTATAAAGAAAAATCACAAATGGATATCCATTTAATTGCTTGTCATCTCTTCTACATTCTCTGTATTCTCTTGAAAGAGAAGCTGAAGAGAACATTTCTGAGAGTTTTTTTTTTTTTTTTTATGATCTAGTACTCTACTTAAGATCTTTCACTCAATCCTCATAATAACCCTAAGAGGTAGGTTTTCTGATCTCTCAATGACAGAATGCAGAGCTTGTACACAGCAGAGTGGGAACTCACACCCAGTGGTCATTCACCTTGAAGAGCATGTTCTTCTTTCTATTCTGACCATAAATACACCTAAGCAAGGAAAGAAATGCACAGAAAACCAGTTTAAGTTTCTTTCCCTTTTTTTTTTTTTTTGTTTAAATTTATTTTTTGTATTCTCCTTTCCTGTCTTTTAATTGACAAGTAAAAATTATATACATCTTGATACTTTGAGATATATATGTATATATACACATATACATATACACTATATACATATATACACACATTGTGAAGTGGCTAAATCAAGGTATTAAACATAGGCATTACTTCATACACATCTCTTTGTGGTAAGAATACCTAAGATCTACTGTTTGCAAAGTTCGATACAGTGTTTCCTATATACTGCATAAACATATTGCATATGTATATTGTAAATACACATTATATGTGTATATATATTAACTGTAGTCATCATGATGCACACAATATGAGGGTCCATCAGTAGATGAGTGGATAAAAAAATGTAGTGTATATATACACAAGGAAATATTCAGGCAGCCTTAAGAAACCCTATCATTTGTGAAAATGTGGAAGAAACATTATGGAAAGACATTATGCTAAGTGAAGTAAGATAATCACAGAAAGATAAGTGTGGCGTGATCTCACTCATGTGGAATCTAGAAAGTTGAACTCATAGGAACAGAGACTGAAATGGTGGTTACCAGAGGCTAGGGTGAGGGGAGATGTTTATTTGGGACACCAAATTAGACAAGAGGGATAAATCAAGGTATTGAGTTGTAGGGAAACTTTTTAAAGGGAAATACTTTAGTAGAGACAGTCCTGTCTCCAAGGAAGGAGATATTGAGACTAAGAAACTAAAAGTTTAAGGTAGCAGCTAACACAGTACTTGATATATGGTTGGTATGTAACCATTGTATATTGAGTTAACCTGAATAATTATTTTAAAATGTCAAGGTCGACATCACAAAGACTTCAGCTAAATACCTCAAGGCAGAAAAGATTAATTAAAAATAGATGAAGTTCAGTTTTTATTTTTTGGCCTCCAAAATGACATGAAGTGTTCAATGTTAAGCGCTCAATAATTATTTTGACTGTATTTTACAAGTTAAAACAAGGGATTTTTCCTGGCCTTAATGATAGATAGCATTTGGATACTGAAATCCTGGAATGTTTAGGTTATCTCATGGGGATGATATAATGGAATACATGAAATCAAAACTGTGATAGAGGACCCAGATATACGTGTACCCATGTACTGTGACAGAAACCTTCTTTGAAAATGTTAACCTTCTCTTAACATTTTCAGCCTCACATGAAATTGAAGCAGACTTGGAATGTAGATTACCCTAAAAAAATTCTTATTGGTATAAAATTTTTAGTTTTGACTCCTGGTGAACATCACCCATGGGCCTTAAAATGGACCAACTCCTTCTACATAAGCAGCTGCTGAGGAACAACAACAAAAAAAACTCCATAAAACAGTGGCTTAGCCAACCCACTCTGCAACCCCGAAGGGAGCTGAGTCATCTGTGGCTTCAGAAGGCAGAGGAGGGCATGGTCAGTTGATCTTGCCTTGGAGCACTGTCCTCATAGGATTTTTTTGGCAGGGGCTGACTTTCACGTAGGCCAGGTAGTTTCACAACTCTCAATAAATCTTTCCTCATAACTAGCCATGGGATAAAGGTATGCAGTATGTCACAGGAAACAGGACAGATGCAGAGCAGCACCAATTCTTTACTCTAGCTGGAAAAGTAACCACTGTGTATACCTTTCACAGAAGGGAGATGGAGATAAAAGTGTGTACTTCAACCCTACATCTTCAGATTTCTCACTTTTGAACTGGTACATGACATAAAAAGCAATGCTGTTGTACATGTTTAACCTTCCCTCAAACTGAAATGGTGGTTACCAGACTCTAAGCAGGGCTCTGATTGTCCATCTGCAAATAATTCATTCTGTTAGATGCAGACCTCTGTTCAGATGTCCAACTTGGTCACTGTGAGCTGCGTAAAACTGGCCCACTGGAAATTATGTCATATGGCTAATAGTCCAAACTTTGGAAACTCCCGGCACAGTTTGTTTGCAAAATATCATTCCATGAGACCTAAATCAAGAGCAGGTGGTGAGAAATACCAACCGGTAAGTGAATCTGTGCAATTGTGCAAATTACTTTGTGAGCACAGATTGGAAATAATTTGTTTTCAACCACAAAAAAGAACCTGAGCCAGGTGTGGAGGTGCATGCTTGTAGTTCCAGAGACTTGGGAGACTGAGGCAGGAGGATCACCAATTGGGGCCAGTTTCAGCAACTTAAAAAGATCCTTGTTTCCAAATAAAAAAATAAAAGGCAGGGAATAATATTGGTCAAACTATATTGTTATATTGTGTGCATGTATGAATATATAATAACAAACCCCACCATTATGTATAACTATCATGCACCAAAAAAAAAAAGGAAAAAATAAAATCAATAAATCAACAGGGCTGGAGATGTAGCTTAATGGTAAAGCATCCCTGGGTTCAAACCCCAGTACCAAAATAAATAAATAAATGCACTTGAGATGAGTTTAGCAGCTCAGCACACTCTTTTAGTAGAAATCACAGAATTTTCATATTTTAAATGGTATTCATCTAAAAGTCTTTTAAGTTTTAGCTAAAAGGACTTTCAATGACTATGAAAGCTCTGAAAATTATAATGTAAGGTGTTTGTCCAGAACTAAAGATATGTTCCCCTACACTGGAATAACCCCATTTTTTTCTGCAAGCAAACGTCGTAATGTATGGCTTCTGAAACTCGGACTGCAGAGACGTACTTTCCAGCAGTAACGAACATCTCATCCTGGCACCTAGAGAACACCACGGTGGTGGCATTCCCAACATTGAGGCCGGCCGCAGGGCTGCCACAAATGGCATCTCTCTTGGCTATGCTCCATACCACCACGCTGCCAAAACAAGCAAGAAAAGAATGTCAGAGAACATCCAGCTTTCAAAATAAGAAAACAACTATTTTAGTGGCTCTAGAGAGAAAAAAGCAAAATAGGTTACTAACAAAGAAACAAATAAATGCCTAGAGCCCCAGACATCTCCTCCCTCACACTGCGTATTGGAAGACAAATACTAACACTTCAAGACCTTTGAAGGCAAATGATGATGTGGCCAGCAACCAGTGAACTCATCAAAGTTGGATGCTCAAGGAAAGACATTTTCAAACACACAAGGCATACAGGTTTACCCTCCATTTATCTTGTGTGAAAATTTTCCTTGAGGAAGTGTTCTAGCAGGGGGAAAAGAAGGAATGTGGATGACCTAAGAGAGTGTCCTCAAACTTGAACATGCATCAGAATCAGAAAGACAGATAAATTCCCAATTTGATCATTCTACACCATACACATCTATCAAATTATCATACCATACCCCATAAATCTATAAAGTTAAATAGTAATTTTAAAAATAATTATTGCAGGCAGCTGCCAGGTCCCTCTCCCCAGAGTGGGAGTTAGGAGGTCTGAGGTAGAACCTGAAAGTTTGCTTTTCTCACAAGCCCCAGTTGATGCAGATGCTGCAGATCTGGGGACCACACTTTGAGAAGCATTGCTTTAGGGTAACATTTCCTTCTTTCTTGGTGCAATCATACAATTTAGTCCCAAACTGAATTGTGTTTGGATAAGAATACCAGGACTGTTGGGGAAGGAGCATTATGTCAAATGTTTGAACCAAAACATTTAAAGCAAAAGAATGCAAATTTACAAACTTGTTAATGTAAAAACAGGCCTATCTATACTTTCCTCATTATCTATACATAGAATGTATTATTACAGGTATCACCAACATCATTAGGAGTGAGGAAGAGGAAGTGGGGCAAAATCTATAAATCCCTCTTTTTTCAAAGTGGAAAATTGAGAAATAACATCTAAAGTAGAAAGTTGAGAGGTAAACCACTTAAATGGTTAAAATGATAACTAGATGATGAACAACAAAAACAAAAATGAAGACTTCATACCCAAGAGAAATGAAAACATATGTCCTCGCAAAATCTTGTATGTGTACTGGGTATATTGGTGCATACCTGTAATCCCAGATACTTGGGAGGCTGAGGCAGAAGGATTGCAAGTTCAAGACCAGCCTGGGCAATTAATGGGACATTGTCTCAAAAACAACAAAAAAAATACAAAACAAAAAAAACCCAAAACAAAACAAAAAAATTGTACATGAATCTTCATAGGCACCATTAATAATAATAGCTTAAAAGTGGAAATGGGTCTCAGTGACTTGATATCACAGTTTGAGGCCAGCCTCAGAAACTTACTGAAACCCTGAGCATCTTAGTGAGACCCTGTCTCAAAATAAAAATAAACAAATAAATAAAAATAAACAAATAAACAAAAAGGACTGGGGGTGTAACTCAGTGATAAAGCACCCTTGGGTTCAATGCCCAGTACAAAAATAAAATAAAATGTGGAAATGGGGGCTGAGAGTGTAGCTCAGTCACAGAGCATGTTCTTAGCATGCACTATAGCCCTGTGTTCAACCTTAGCACCCAAACAAACAAAACAAAAACAAAAGACCCAGAAGTTCATGAACTGTACTAACAGTTGCAGGGATCAAGAAAATGGAGGTATCCACACAGTATTATTTGAATATTATTTGACAACAAGAAATGAGGTACTGATATATCCTACAAAGAGATGGACCTTGAAAACATTACACTTAGTGAAAGAAGTCAGCCACAAAGGACCATATATTTTATAATTCCGTTTGTGTGGCATGCCCAGAATAGGTAGGCAAATCTATAGAGGCAGAAAGTAGAACAGTGTTTGCCTTGAGAGAAGAGAGGAGAGATGGAGAATGACCACTAATGGGCTATGGTTTGCTTTTGGGGGTGTTGAAATATTCTAAAATTAATTTTAGTGATGATTACAAAGTATACATACATTAAAAACCACTCTATTAAATACCTTCCATGGATAAATTTTATAGTATGACATATATCTCAAAAAAGCTACGAAAAAGCAAGAGTCTCGTGGTGTAAGTACATGCGGAGGGACATTGGAATCGTACTTTAGAATCTTGGGTCCTTTGGGGTAGAAGGACAACAAACACGGTTTCTTTATACACCTTGGCCAGGTATAGCTTCAATTTTTCAGAAACAAATTTTAAATATAAATATAAATAAGTGGCACCAACATAGTGAGTTGGCCAAATAAATTTTGGCACATCTGTACAATGGACTTGCATGCATTCAGTGCAAAGAACCATATATATGTCCGTGTGTACATACATCGAGTTGTCCTTGGTGTAAGCTGCATGATAACACAGATAGTATAATAGCATTGATACAAATGTTTCATAAATAGGCTACAAGACATAAAAAGTAAATGCAAGCTCTAGAGTGTCCACTATAGTTTGCAGCATTCCTTCCATTACTCCCCCTTTGTGTAGAATCCAGGTGACTTGGGTAGAATTGACTCCTCCCACAGGTTCAAGGTGACCCTTGGTTGTCCAAAACCAATCAATCAGCAGCAGAATCCCATTTTCCTCACCACAGGGACTAACCAGGGGTAGGCATATTGTATTTTACTAGCAGGGCACTCTTTCACTGGCTTCTCAACACTCTCTAATCTTCTCCAAGCAAATTTTAGATAACCTAAGATCAAGCTTAAAATTACCTGGAGAATTACAGTTTCACCCCGTTAACCTTGGTGAAGTGGCCATTTTTCTCCCCAAAGACCTACTCTCTCTGGCAGTAGGAAGAGGTGGGATGGCCTAACAGCCAAGCTCCAAGAATGTCCATGGGTGGGACGCAGGCTTCAGAATTTTTACAATCTCCCCAGGTGATTCCAGTGAGCACCCAATGTTGAGAACAACTGCTTTAAGTGGAGGTAAGAATTGTGTGTGGGGGGGGCGGGGGAGAGGGTTGGTATGGGAGAACCCAGGGGCATTCTGCCTCTGAGCTACACCCCAGCCCTTTTAAAAGAAATTTATTTTGAGACAGGATCTCATTAAGTTCCTGAGGCTGGCCTCAAACTTGCAATCATCCAGCCCCCCAAATTGCTAGGATTACAGATGTGTGCCCAGTTCTGAGGTACGAATGTTAGAGGTGATTTTTGGATATGTTTCCCATAAAGACAGTCAAATGGGGATGGTCCACGGATGGTGTGACCTTTGGTTGTCCAAAACCAAAGGTCCTGACCACTTACTCAGGACTATTCAAGGAGGGAGAATCTTGAACATTTTATTAATTTTTCTATATATTAAGAGAACTGTGAGTAGATAACTACACATAAATTCGAACTTCCTTTATAACAAAGCCATGAAGCTTTAACAAGGAAATACTGTATACATAAAGGTGAATGGAAGTATTAGTAGCCAGGCTAACAGATGATATCCCTGGAGACAGGGTGCTTGAAACCTCTGGCAATACACCTGGTAGAAAATAAGTGTGGATAGTTTCTGTTCCTTACCTTCCGTCATCCGGGCCTCCCAGTGACACCAAGTACAGGTCATTTGGTGAAAAGGCCAGAGCTTCAACTTTGCCCTTGTGAAGTGATAACCGAGCCAACAGCTCCCTTTTCTTATAATCCCACAAAATGATATCTGCCTGTGGGCAAGAAGGCTCGGTCAGAGAATAGGCTTCAAAAGAATCCACCGAGGAGATTGCAACCCCTCTTGGTGAGAGATAATCAGGAATGTCACTTCTCTAAAAAATCAGACCATGCTTTACAAGCAAGCCAGAGAGCAACAGAATGGGTCTTTTGTTCCTAACCATTATCAGCCAGGAGCTGAGACATCTAGCACAAAGACATCATTCCTTCCCTCTCAGCCAGATGGAAGGGAAATGGGGGCTAAAAGAGAGGCCAAAAAGGAAGAGGGAGCGGAAAGGTCCAGGGCAGGCTAGACCAAGGGACTCAAGGACTTGGGGGGAGCGGCATTTATAGGGAGGCGCCTCTAAGTACATCCACAGGGATTGTTTTCAGTCTGTTCACCTTGAACCCCATGAACGTGACCTGTCCAGAGGCAATGTAATTTCCACTCTTGGAGATGGTCAAACAGGAGACATTATTTCCGTGGCCATGCAGAAATTTTTGCTCCTTAGTATTTAGTGCTTGAATGAGGACTGTGCAGCCCAGGGGATACACCAGATGCTCCTGGTCAGGATGGCATTTGAGACCAGTAGGAACGTGTCCTAAGAGACAGAGATTAGGAATTATTATAATCAGGTGCAGAAGTACTTAATTTTTTTTTTAACGGGTACAAAAGAGAACACTTTTGGAATAAACCTTAGTTCAGTGAAAATAAGTGAGGGGCAACCGGTAATTTTATTCCATAAACAAGGTTGGTGTAGTAAATCCCTTCTCATACTTTGATATGCATAAAATCCCCAAAGGATCTTACTAAAATGCAGATTCTCCAGGTTTAAGGTAGGATTGAGTTCTGCATTTTTAAAAAATTTTTGAAGTAAGTAAAATAAAATAAATTGAACCCACAGGTGCTCTACCACTGAGCTACATCCCCAGCCCTTTGCATTTTTTTATGTTGAGACGTGTTCTTGTTAAATTGCTGAGGCTGGCCTCAAATTTGTGATCTTCCTGCTTTAGCCTCCCGAATCACTAGGATTATAGCATGAGACACTGTGCCCAGCTGAGAAGCTGCACTTCATATACTCTCCCAAGGGATGCTGGTGCTGGTCAAGAAACTTCATGTTGGACAGGAAGGCCTTAGGGTCAATTCTTGTAATACTGAGAAGCAGAAGTGCATGGAACAGGGTAGTTTGTTTGGGTTGGAGTATAGACATAGGAAGAATGTGAATCTCATACCTTAAATAAGCTTTTGGCAAAGACAAAAATTTAGTTGATTTCACTTAGAATAATGCCTTCTATGTTTTTGCATGATTTCTTCTTTTTAAAGACTGAATAACAATATAGTATGTGTGTGTGTGTGTATGTGTGTGTGTGTGTGTATTTTCATTTTCTTTATTTGTTCATCTGTTGATAGACACTTAGGCTGGTTCCATATCTTGGTCATTGCAAATAATGCTACAGTGAACATGGGGGTGCAGATATTTTATCAAGATACTGATTTCAGTTGGACACAGTGGTGCACACCTGTAATCTCAGCAGCTTGTGAGGCTGAGGCAGGAGGATTGCGAATTTAAAGTCAGCCTCAGCAACTTAGCAAGGCCCTAAGCAACTCAGGGAGACCCTGTCTGTAAATAAAAATATAAAAAAGGGCTGGTGATGTGGCTCAGTGGTTAAGTGCCCTTGGGTTCAATGGATTTAATCCCCTGTACCAAATATATATATATAGTTATTTTATTTCCTTTGAATGTACACAGAAGTGGGATTGCTGGATCATATAGTAATTCTATTTTTAATTTTTGACAACCCTCTATGCTCTTTTCTTTTTTAATTGATTTTTTAAAAAATAAATAACAACGGAATGTATTACAATTCTTATTACACATATACAGCACAATTTTTCATATCTCTGTTTGTATATAGAGTATGTTGACACCAATTCGTGTCTTCATACATGTACTTTGGATAATGTCTATCACGTTCCATCATCCTTGCTAACCCCCTGCCCCCTCCCTTACCCTCCTACCCCTCTGCCCTATCTAGAGTTCATCTATTCCTCCCATGCTCCCCCTCCCTACCCAGCTATGAGTCAGCCTCCTTATATCAGAGAAAACATTTGGCATTTATTTTTTGGGATTGGCTAACTTCACTTAGCATTATCTTCTCCAATGCCATCCATTTACCTGCAAATGCCATGATTTTATTTTCTTTTATTGCTGAATAAAATTCCATTGTGTATATATGCCACATTTTTTTTTATCCACTCATCCACTGAAGGGCATCTAAGTTGGCTCCACAGTTTAGTTATTGTGAATTGTGCTGCTATAAACATTGATGTGGCTGTGTCCCTGTAGTATGCTGTTTTTAAGTCTTTTGGGTATAGACCAAGGAGAGGGACAGCTGGGTCAAATGGTGGTGTCAGGTTGGTGGTGGTGACTTAGGACAAAGCAGCCCACATGGGAAAGAAACATCAATCAGGCACCAACAGAAACGCCTATCAATCAGTGGGATCTCTGGACTAATGCCTGTCAATCATCAGGACTCCCTGGCCAATCCTGGAGTTCAGTCAGCTCCCAGAACCAACTCCAGTGGGACAAGGGACTCTAAAAACACCTTTTCCGGGTGAGCTCCCACACGGTTTCTCCTCAGACCCTTCCCCGTCCACCCTGTTGGTCTGATCCAGTTCCACCGGAGAGTGATATCTCAAATAAAGCCTCATGGGCTGGGGATGTGGCTCAAGTGGTAGTGAGCTCTCCTGGCATGTGTGCGGCACGGGTTCGATCCTCAGCACCACATACAAACAAAGATATTGTGTCCGCCGATAACTGAAAATAAATATTAAAAAATTCTCTCTCTCTCTCTCTCTAAAAAAAAAAAAAAAATCAAATAAAGCCTTGTTCCATGGCCTTTTTAAATCTGCCTCTTTTGGTCGCTGCTCGCCTTGCCTGATCTTACAGGTGGTCCCCATTCCCAGCTTTCCAAGGAATCTCCATACTGCTGTTACCGCTTTTGACTAGTGATGAGTCCTTGCTTCCCCAATGTTGAAGTATAACACCAGAGAAGCACGCTGAGGCAAGTTTAGAGTGGAAAATAGAAGTTTATTAAAGGACAGCAGAAAAGACTTCTCCTGGAGGAAGAAGGGGACCCAAGAGATGGAATCCGTGGAAGTGCGATTGTCTCCCCTTTTTATAGTTTTCGGTGATGGAATGTAGGTGGGAAGGCCCGTGGGGTGGGACACAGGTGGGCCAAAGAAGTAATCTGGGCAGGAAGGACTCCTAAGGCAGCATCTTCAAGTTTGCTATTTATTAACATTTCTTTGGGATGGGTTATCTTCAAATCTGTTGGGGGCTGTTTCCTGGACTTCATTAACATTTCAAGAGTTGCTCAACTTTTCCGGGAATTCATTCTCATGGCCTCCATTTTAGATTTCACTCGATATTAGGCCCGATTTACCTAACTACACTGACTATCTAACTTTAAATCTGGCTTCACTGCCTCTATGCTCTTTTCCATAATGGCTGTTGCTATTTACATTCCCAACAGTGTACAAAGGTTCTCTTTTCTCCATATCCTCAATACTTAGTGTCTTTTGCCTCTTTGATAATAGCTATTCTAACAGATGTGAGGTGACATCTCCCTGTGGTTTTTAAACATTTTTTTAGATGTTGATGGACCGTTATTTTATTTATTTATTTATATGTGGTGCTGAGAATCAAACCCAGTGCCTCACACTTGCTAAGCAAGTGCTCTACCCCTGAGCCCCAACCCTAGCACCCCCTCCCCGTGGTTTTAATTTGCATTTCTCTGGTGATTATTGGTGTTGAGCACCTCTCTGCCTGTGGGCCATTTGTATGTGTATTGATAACTGTCTAGTCAGGTCCATAGTCCAGTATTTTAAATGACCCCAGAGAACATGATGCTAAGTGAAATGAGCCAGACCAGAGAGACACACACTAAATAATCTCCCTTATTTTTGGAACCTAAAAAAGCTGAACTCATAGAAGTAGAGATTGGAAAATGGGGGAAAAGGGAAGATATCTGTCAAAAGGTACAGAGGTTCAGTTACATGAGATGAATAAGTTCTGGAGACCTAATGTACAGCCTGGGGACTACAGTTAATGACACTGCATTGCTTATTTGCTGAGAGAGTTGGTCTTCAGAGTTCTTAATCCCCAAATAAAAAACAGCAACTACATGACATGGATATGTTAACTAGCTTGATTATGGGAATCACTTCATGATGCACACATATGTCAAAACATCATGTCGTACTTCTTAAATTTATATACTTTTATTCACCTATTACACTTCAAAAACAAAAAAAAAATTAAATTCTGTTTCAATTGTGAGTGATCATAGGGTGTTCTGAGGACATTTGGGTACTTTCACAGTTAAACCTCTTTTTTATTATTAGTATTACATTTTTAGTTGTAAATGGACATAGTGCCTTTACTTTGTTTATTTTTATGCAGTGCTGAGGATTGAATCCAGTGCCTCACACATGCTAGGCAAGTGCTCTACCACTGAGCCACAACCCCAGCCTGAGATTTCTTTCTTCAGGCATCTCCCACCCTCCAAATATTTACCAAGAACCATCTCAACAATGACAAACCTTTGAAATACATTTTAACAGGAAATAGCTTGTCACTCATTTTAGACCCCCCCCAAAATTTTTTTTTTGGCTATTCTAGAATAAAAACTTTAAAGTTAGCTTAAGTAGCTAAAATAATGATTGCAGTTTTAATAACATGATACTAAATGTAAAGAGTAATTTAAGAAAAATGATTTCATAACAATAATAATTATACATGTACACACACATATACCCTTTGTTTAAAAAAAAAAAAGTAATGTTTCTCTTTGAAGTCTCCTTTCATGTATCCCAGTAGCATTTCAATTTCTCTTCATCTGGGTCTCACTATATTTCTTGTTACATTTATTACTCGTTATTTTTAAATCTCTGTTGTTGCTGCTATTTCCTTCCCCATCAAAAGAGCCACAAATATTTACTAATATAGTCTTCTGGGCTTTTAAAAAATCTTCAATTGACACATAGCAATTGTACATATTTATGGGGACTCAGCATGATATTTCAATACGTGTACACAATGTATAATGGTCAGATCAGGGAAACTGGCTTATCTATCATGTTAGATGTATATTATTTCTTTGTACTGGGAATGTTCAAAATCCTCTCTACTAGCTTTTATTATTATTATTATTCTTTAAAAAAATTTTTTTTAGTTGTCGATGGACACAATACCCTTACTTTATTTATTTTTGTTTATGTGGCGCTAGGGTCCAACCCAGTGCCTCATGCATGCAAGGCAAGTGATCTACCGCTGAGCCACATCCCCAGCCCCTCTACTAGCTATTTTGAAATATTCAGTTACCTGTTGCCGACCATAGCGACCACATTGTGCTATACAGAGAACCTGAGGAACTGCTCCTTCTATGAAGCTGCACCCCTGCACCTGTCAGCCATCCTCTCTCTCTCTCCCTTCTACCCCACACCTTCCTGGACTCTGGTACCTGCTCTTCTATTTTCTATTTCTTTGGAAGAAACTTTTTAGCCTGCATATAAGTGAGAACGGGTGTTTTTGTTTTTCCTGTGGCCGACTGTACTTTCACTTTAACAATTGTCCTCCAGCATTCTGATTTTTCAATGAGTCCTTTTTCCTATTAACTCTTCCTGGATTCATTTTTGGTGCATTGCATGATTCTCATGAGCTTAAATGGATTTTGTTGTTGTTGTTGTTCGAATGGCCAAATGTAGTTTTTTTGTTTGGCTTATTGTATGGGGGGATTGAACCCAGGGGTACTTTAATCAACTGAGCCACATCCCCAGCCCTTTTTTATTTTTTTTTATTTTTGAGACAGGGTCTCGCTAAGTTACCTACAGTCTCACTAAATTGCTGAGGCTGTATTAGAACTTGGGATCCTCCTGCCTCAGCTTCCTGTGCTGCTGGGATTACGGGGGTGGGGGGGTGGGCACTGTGCCCAGCTCAAATGTAGTTCTTGAATAAATGATTCCTTTCATTTTAATTGTGAGCATTCTTTTTCTTTTCTTTTCTTTTAGTGAAGTAAGTACTTATAAAACTAAGGTTTGGCTAGGCATGGTGGTGCCCACCTGTAATCCCAACAACTCCTGAGGCTGAGACAAGAGGATCATGAGTTCAAAGTCAGCCTCAGCAACTTAGCAAGGCCCTAACCAATTTAGGGAGACTCTGTCTCTAAAAAAAAAAATAAAAAGGACTGAGGAATGTGGCTCAGTGGTTAAGTGTCCTAGGTTCAATCCCTAGTACCAAAACAATAACAACAACAAACAAAACCAAGGTTTGTGTCTTTCTGAGCAATCTATTCCTACCCAAAATATATTATTATTTTTCTCAAGGCAGGTTCCTTATAAACAATTATATGGCCATCCATATGGAAAAAGTAAAATTAGATCCCTATCTCACACCATATACAAATAATACCTTCTGGGTGGATCAAAGACATAAATATGAAAACAAGACTTAATGTTTACATAGATGTAGGACATGACTTTTTAACCATGTACAAAAAACAGCAAACATAACAGAAAAGGTTGATATATTTATCCAGTCATGTTAAAAATTTCTAATTACAGAAGACAAGATGAAAAGAAAAACTCAGACCAGGAGAAGATATTTGTAATACATACAATAGACAAAGGATTATTGCCATCATATGTAAAGAATCCCTACAAATTAATAAGAAAAATACAAACTTCTCAACAGAAAAAAGAACAAAGAATATGAATGGGCATTTTATGGTGAAGGAAATTAAACACCGTGTAAACATATGAATGTATATTCAACTTTGCAAGTAAGCAGAGAAATACAAATTTTATCCAAAATACTATGTCATATCCACTATAATGGCTACAATTAAAGAGTCTGACAGTAACAGGCATTGGTGATGGTGTGAAACAAAGGCAACACTTATACAACTGCTTGATGGGAGAGTAAATTGGTAGAGTTGCTCTGGAAAACTGTGTTTATATTGATCATGGTTGAATATGTACATGCCCAGGACTAGCTATTCCGCTCTTAGGTATATAACCTGCCCCAAAATGACCTTAACATGTAGGTGTATATGTCTTCATAATTATATATATTTTTTGCACTTAACAGTTAGGATTCTTGGTTATAATTAAGAAGAGTCAACTCTGGCTTACTGCAGCAAAAAAAAAAAAAAAAAGAAAAAGAAAAAGAAAAAAATTTCATGGAGAAATACAAAAAGCTCACAGAATTGATAGGAAGTATAGAAAATCAAACTTGAAAATGGGCAGGACTATGAGAAAGCAGGACCAAGCAACATCAACTAAGGAACTCACATTCCATATTGCTCAAAATTCAATGTAACACTTAACTCCTGCAGTACTCTGCTCCTCTCCATTACTACATTGAGAGGGGAAGTTCTGAGTGGGAAAACCTGATTGACTTAGCTTGTTATGGACCATCTTCCTAAATTGGTTATTCTCAACAGGAATATCTGCTTCTTAGGCTCTCATCAAGAACAAAAGAACTGCTGGGTATAGTGGTTTGTGCACACCCGTAATTCCAAGCAGCTCAGGAGACAGAGGCAGGAGGATCACAAGTTTGAGACCAGACTGGGCAACTTAGTGAGACTCTATCACAATTTAAAAAACATCAAAAGGACTGGGAATGTAGCTCAGTGGTAGAGTGCTTCCATAGCATAGGCAAAGCCCTGGTTCAATCCCCAATTTAAAGCAAATAAACAAAGAAAAAGAACTAGTTCCTACCTACCTTGGGATTCCCCTTGAATAGAAATGATACTCAGAGATGGAGTAGGCAAAACTACACGTATCCACTGCAATGAATGTACTGTGCTTTCCTCTCCCAGGGTCACACACATACTGCTTCCTCCCGCACACACACTTTGAACTATAATTGGCTCATATACTGTTTGGCAAATTGTATTGATATCTTTCCTTGTTATTCCACATAGATACATCTCTTTTTTTTCTGATTTTCACCTATTATTCATATTTTCAGTCTTTGGCAATTTGAGAAGTAACCTTGTCATTGTTTTAATAGCATTTAAAATTTTCTGGGTAAATAGCAATTTATATTTCTTAGGTTTCTTTGCCCATTCTCAATTTTACAGGTGTAGTCACTACTATAGTAATATTTTAGATAGTAGGTATTTTAGGCCCTTTGGGCCATATGGCCGCTGTGGCAGCCAGTGCCGGTGTAGTATAAAAGCAGCCACAGACAACACATGAACAAATGTGCATTCCAATAAAACTTTATGTACACAACAGACAGTGGCCCACAAGCTTTAGTTTGCAGACTCCTGATCTATTTTTGTTGTTGCTACTATTTTAAGCTTATAAGAGCTCTTGGCATAACAGAAAAAATATTTATCCCAGTCAATTGGTAAAAGTGACCAAATTCTTAATAACTTTATAAAATGTTTTCATATCCAACCCAGCTTTATTTGGTTTGCATATGTGTTAGTCAGCTTTTTGTTTCTGTGACCAAAATACTCAACAAGAATAACTTAGAGGAGGAGAATTTATTTTGACTCATGTGTCCGAGGTTCAGTCCATGCTCTGGGTCAAGTCCATTGTTCTGGGCCCAAGTGAGGCAGGACATCATGGCTGAAGGGTGTGGTGTAGGAACAGTGTAGCCATCATGGCTGGCCAGGAAGCAGAGAGAGGGATGGAGCCACAGGAAGATGCACCCTTCCAAGGCACCCCCTCAGTGACCTATCTCCTCTAGCCATGTCCCACCTGCCTAGCAGTTTACCATCCAGTATACGATGGACTGATTAGGTTATAGCTCTCTTTATCCAATCATGTCACCTCTGAACATTCCTGCATTAACATAAGAGCTTTCAGGGGACATCTTATACCCAAACCAAAACAGCTTATGTAAAAAAATTCTTGTCAAAATATTATACCTAAAAGAGTCAAGTACAATTACATATTTTCACCTTCAAGTTCAATTTTTTCTTTTTTTTTCCAAGTTCAATTTTTTTTAATATTTATTTTTTTAGTTGTAGTTGGACACAATACATTTATTTTATTTGTTTATTTTTATGTGGTGCTAAGGATTGAGCCCAGGGCCTCACATGTGCTAGGCGAGCACTCTACTGCTGAGCCACAACCCCAGCCCTCAAGTTCAATTTCAAGTTTAACAAGGTACCACTACCATGAGTTCTAGTTCATGTTAAAAGTGGTCTTAGTTTGCTACAGATTTGCATCTGTGTGACATCTAAACTTAATTATCTGGCATTTAAGCCCTCTGGCATCTAACCCCAGGTTCTCTTTCCTGGGTGATCCTGCCAGTCCCTGATACTGAAGCTATTGCCAGTTCTCAAACAGGCCCCATACTCTACACTTTTTCTTCTTTGGGAAATGTATGATGACTGATTTTTTTCTTTGCATTTCATATTTCATATATTTTTCCAGTTTTCTAAACTCTTCTTCTTAATCATGACTATGGATTTATCTCTATTCTCAGCCCATAGTGTACTATGTGGCATATTATGATTCTAAATAAAAGTGTGATCGACTATATGAAAAAATATAAATGATCACAAAAACCAACAAGATGAAAACAATTCCATTAACTTGACCATTCTGAAATACTAAGATAATTAGTAGCTACCATGGAAGACTGGGGATGAAACTTACCATGTATCTGCTCCTAGAGTTCTACCAAATAGCGTGAATTCAGTTGCTTAGCTCTGTGTGGCTGTATGCGGCTCACCAGGGAGCCTTTGCAACTCATGGGAGGCCACTTGATCCCTACACCAGTGATCTCATAACCAGTTCCAAGTTCTAAAGATGGTCAACATCTCAGATGTATGAAGTGTTGCTTTCTGTCAGAGACTGTTAAAGTAAAACACTCAAGGGGTATGTCCTAGAATATGCTTAAAACTTGCCAGCGATTATTCTGCATCTACATGATAATAATTTTAAAATTTTCAGGCATCACAACACTTTTTAAAAAGTTTGCTTTTTCTAAAATTCAATTGTTTTCTCCCATCCCCCAGACAAACCACAACACAAATAAAAAACACACAGCATCTTTCCTCTTGGTGGGAGGGGAGAGTGTACTGGGGATTGCACCCAGGGGTGCTCAACCACTGAACCATCTCCAGCCCTTTTTATTATTTATTTTGAGACAAGGTCTTACTAAGTTGTATAGGGTGGCCTTGAAGTTGCCATCCTCTTGTCTCAGCCTTCTCGTGCCGCTGGGATTACACCTCTTTAATTAAGTGCACAAGAAGAAGCAGTCACAAATAAGATTTAAGACCAGTGGCCAGGCTTCTCCCCTGATCAAAAACATCTTTCCTCTCACTCCCCCTGGCGTCCCATTCACCTTCTATTTTGGTTTGAAATCTTCACCCTTGAGAATCCCCTCACCGACTCATTCATCGGGGTCCAGTGAGGACACATTTGGTCCCTTTTAGGTGCTGGAGCTTATCTGAGCAGTTGAAAAAACATCCCATTCTCTGAGGCTCGGGACGAGGAACTTACTCTCCAAAATCCTTGGGCCAGCGAAGCTGCTGGTTCCCGCGAGCTTGCTACTGTCCCGACTGCCTTTCAGGTGCCGCCCAGGGTCTCGCCATCCCGGTTGGCACTGCACGACCTCGGGATTCCTAACCCGCTTAGCCCGTGGATGCTCCAAGTCTCACCATTGAAGCCGATGACAGCATCAAGCTCCAGCTCTCCCACCTCGGCCTCGGGCGAAATTTCCTCGTTCATCACTGAGAAATCCGCTCTCAGTCTTTTTTCAGCCCCAGCTGGTACAGCGTCTCCTGGTCGTTATGGTAACGGATGTGCGCATGCGCGCCAGGTCCACGCCGGCGCAGAAAACTCAAAAAAGAGTCAGAATTCTGAGTTTTATTTGCAATCTTGCAAATATACGGAGGGCTTCCTTTTTCTTTCTATTCTCTGGAAATTTGGGAGCTGGGAGCTGGGGTGAGCACTAACTGCACGGAACGAATTCCCCCCATTTCCTTGTAAAAAAAGCCTGTGATCTTTTGGATAACTATATAATTAAGCACCTAATGGCATTTAAAAAATACTTAAATATAGAGTATTTTTGCATCTGATGAGTAGACTTATGCTATAAAATAGTATGCAATTGATACTGCATTGGGCTCCTAGTTTGAAGCAAGTTAAAACAATTCTTTAAGATTTCGTGAAAGTTTATTTGAAGGTAAAACTTACATATCATAAAATTCACCTAACGTGGGTTTTAGTAAATATATACAGTGTACCTCTATCGCCACGATCCAGTTTTGTTTTGTTTTGAAAGCAGGATAAAAACTTCAGGAACAGCAGGCTTGAAGCGCTTTCACCTTCTGGAGGGGGAAATGCTTAGATTCGGAACAACAATTTTAATTGCGTCAAGTAGTTCGTGTCTTTTAGTGGAAAAAAGATTGCTCCAACCTACTGTCCTCACAGGGAGTGCTCTTCTTCTCCCCCCCCCCCCGCTTCTAGTCTGAAGTGCTAGTGGACGAATTCACTTTGCAAGCTCCAAGTGGTCGCGCACCGGCGGAACCGCGGAGAGTGAGCCCTACGAGCCGCCGTAGTCAGCTGCTGCGAGCAGGAAGTGTCCGAGCTGCGAGCGGAGGCGTCACGATGGCACCGGATCCCTGGTGAGCCCCGGGTGAGGGCGGCAGTGCTCTGAGGGACCTGGGAGGAGACCCGGTTTCCAGCGAGCGAGGCAGTTGTTCAGCATTGAGGCTGGGAGGCCTGTCCGGGTGAAGAGTAGCAGCGAGGAGGACCCTTCCCCTTCTGAGGGGGACTTAGCTGCATCCCGCCACCCTTGGTCCTTACCTGGGTGGCCCTGGAAGGATACGGGGTAGACTTCTGGGATGCTGAGGACTTGAGCCGAATCTTAGTGTATTTCTCCAGCCCTTCTGGGCAGCATCTCGCCGCAGGGATTTCCCGCCCATCCAGGTCGTGGGGCTGACTGGCGCAGACTTCTCTGGACTCCTCCAAAAGTGAGATAGCAATAATCTTTTTTTTTTTTTTTTCTTTTTTTGGTGGAATGTCAGCCCATGCGCTGAACTCTCTAGTGGAGAAACCAAAGTTTACAATCCATGGTCACCAGCTAGCTAGTAACTAGCCAGAGGTAGATCTTGTGGGCCCTTCAAAAACTTGTAGGAATCTGCGAGGGAAATGATGCACTTGTGATAAGGCATTTTACCCTGTCCCTCGTGTCATGAGGACTTCCGTCAGCAGCTACTTCTGCAGAAAAACAACAGCTAATAAGGATAATTTTTTTTTTCAGCCACTCAGTCCTGAGGACTGAAGGATGAAAGATACAAGTTGTGATCCCAAGAAACAAATTGATAAACTTAACAGACTTGATCTTTCTCTTTGGTAATTTATAACATTGTAGCTCTTTAAAGTTCTTGTTGGAGTGTATCTTATGTTGGTGATTCTCATATGTATTATTATTAAGATTCACGCAGTGTGTGTAGCAGGAGAATGGATTCCAAAGTCAAAGTCGGAGTTACCTGGAATGTAGATTATCTAGATCAATTGCTGAATTCAACTCTACCTTTTCCACCTAATTTTAACAATTGTGTATACCTCTGGTAGAAAATTTGGAGATTATTAAATATTTGCAGAGAAGAAAATTAATGGAGTTTTAAGCTCTATTATGTGAAAATAGCTGTCATTGATATATTACATTGAATTTATTACTCTAACCTTTGTACACACACACACACACACACACAAACATATGCTTTACAAAACAAGGAAATTCCTCCATGTCACCAAATATTTAAAAAAAAATTTTTTTTTGTAGTAGTAGATAGCATGCCTTTATTTGTTTATTTTACCCAGTGCCTCACACATGCTAGGCAGTACTCTGCCATTGAGCTACAGCCCCAGCACCATCACCAAGCTTTTTTGTAAGTTGTCTAAGCTGGCCTTGACCTTGTGATCCTCCTGCCACAGCCTGCTTCTTGTCTGGGATTATAGGCATGCACCATCAGTGCAGGGTCTGAAAATATGATTTTTATGGTGCATATCAATGATATGAATGATCATTATTTATTTTAGGTTTTTGGTCTTGTTTGTTGTAGTTTGCTATTGCAAATCTATCCCCCCCCTTTTTTTTTTCATCTCTTTTCTTTGGGTTCCCTTTACAGAAGTAGAAGCATTGGGTTCAAGATACAAATATTTTTAAGGCCCTTGATCTATCTTGCTAGATTGCTTTCCATCTAGTGGAGCCAACTTTTAGAACTCAGAGATAAGGAGGCCCTTGCCTCCACCCCAGAAAACCAGATCCTACTATAACTTTACCTTTGTTCTACTGAATGTCATTGACCATTGATGACTTCCTTTCTCCTGAGTTGTGTTCTAATATTTAGAAATGGAACATAGCCCGTACTATTTTAATGCCCTATCAAAGCAAGTGATAAGCTCTGTAATATAAGTAGCAAATGATTACTGTCTCTGAACAGGTTCTTGCTGAAGCTTTTAGTCTTATTGTTAGAGCAGCTTATTTGTTGATGACACACTATTTATGGAAAAATTATTTAACCTTAATAGTTTTATATTCTGGGGTTGGACTTTTTTAATATTGATAGTATGCTGTGGATTTTTTTGTTTGTGTTTTTAAAATCGTCATGGAAGGTAAAAGATACATGAAATAGAATATTGTAATGGACCCCTTCATACTCATCATCAGATTACTATAATTATCAATATTCTGTCCTTGTTTGATCTCTAGCCTCCACATCACTTTTTCTTTTCTAGATATATTTTAAAGTAACTCTCATAAGTATATTAATTTAACTGTATATTCAGTGTTTGATAAAAATGAGGACTGGTTCATAGTCTGGAAATTTCTTTTATGCTTCCGTTTTCAGTTTCTTAGCCTATGTTGTGGTATCACCTTCCTCTTATTCACTTAGGCCTGAGAACTAATCATTTACTTTTTTACATTCACTCCTCATAACAGTCTCCATTGTTTTTCTTTTCTTTTCTTTTTTTAATGTATTTGCCTCCCCTCCACCTCCACTCCCCCGGACTATTTCTGCTGTAGTCCAGCCCTATGTAGCTCAATACCCTGCAGATTGTACATATTGGTAATGGGATATAGAATTGAATAACCCAAGAAATCTACTGGTCACCTGTCAGTACTCTCATGTTCTTACATTACTATTTATATAAATGGAATTCAGATTAATTTTCCTAAACCAGTACTTGAGGCACTAGTGTGCTTGATACCATGATGAGCTTGCCTATTATCTCTCTAGAGTCCAGTGGCTCTCAAACTTTGCTATACATTGAAATCACCTGGGGAGCTTTTCAGCACTCCCCATGTCCAGGTCAAACCCCATACTAATTTAATCAGTGCTTGTGGATGGGGTGGGATCTAGACATTATTTTTTGTTGATTTGCTTGCTTGTTTTTTGAAGATTTCCCAGTGATTCCAATGTGTAGCAAAGTTTCAGGAACCACTGCTTTTGGGGGGCTAACTTGAGAATATGAGGATTGAGGGCAAGACACCTGGGAGTTTGTCCTACCTTTGTGACCTTCAACATTTCACATATCTTTAAGGCCTCTCTTTATGTGTAAAAGTGTCCCCTATGGATCTAAAATCCCCTTGTAAGTCAAAACTTATAAGATTGGTGTTCCAGTTCTGCAGAAACTTAATTTCTTATCTCTACTGTTTTATATTGTACTCTCCTAGGGCCACTACTTGGCCAAATGTACGTGTTTTCTTCCTTTGATGTTTGCTTGCTCCATGTCCTTTTTACCATGTCACGATGGCACCGGACCCCTGGTGAGACCCGGGTGAGGGCGGCAGTGCTCTGAGGGACCTGGGAGGAGACCCGGTTTCCAGCGAGCGAGGCAGTTGTTCAGCATTGAGGCTGGGAGGCCTGTCCGGGTGAAGAGTAGCAGCGAGGAGGACCCTTCCCCTTCTGAGGGGGACTTAGCTGCATCCCGCCACCCTTGGTCCTTACCTGGAATCACTGGAGTGTTCTTCACTCCTGTCTGAACAAGAGGCCTGCATTAACCTTGAAGTCAGCCCATTGTGTCCTCCTGTGGCCCAGCCTGTCTGAGTGCTTCAGTCAACAGTAATTTCTCCCATCTTCCAGCTCCTGAAGTGCTTCATTTAAACCTTACATTTGGCAGGATTTTGTTATGGAGTTTGACATGTTTGGTCTGGGACCACAGAACCAGATCTAAGCTCCTCTTGTCATAGATGGTAATATGGAAGAAACCAGGTAAAATGTGGCAAAGCTGAGACCAGGACCGAATTTTCCCTATTAATTATATGTTATCTTATATTACTTGCTCTTTTTTCATACACATATACATCTTAATACATATAAGTTACATATATGAATATATATATGAATGATGATACTTTAGGATTAGTGACTGAGGATCCTGCCTCCTAGGATCCTTATGAAATTGATAACATAAAGTTCTCAGCATATGACCTGGCTCTGATCAGGTACTTAGCTGTTAGCTATTACTATAATTACCATGGTAAGACTCTTAAGGGAAGCAATTGGAGCATCTTTCTTCATTCAAAAAAATTACTTATCAGGTTCCTGCCATGTAAGGTGATATGTGGGAGTTGGGGGATTTTTAAGAAATAAACTGATTCTTAAGCAAAAATTGTGACGTGAGGGTCAATAGGAGTCTTCAATATTTTGTAATGGCCAGTACTGGAAAATAACATTTGTCATATAAGTACACCACAATCCGCTTTTAGAAACAGAAAGTGAAGTAGGGAAAATGAAATGTATATGTATGCTTATTTTTTGCAAAACAGAAAGTAGAAGTACTATAATAGAGGGAGAAAACCAGGGGCTATTGGGAGTTCACTGTGAATCCCAACACTGTCAAATAGCAGGTAGGTCAGTAAATGTTTTGAGAGAATTCTGGCAGGCTGAGATGTCAAGTGGACACGTGTCCCATGTTACCAGAGTGTTGTTGCAGGGTATATAGTACCTGCTGTTCCTGGACAGTGGAGCTCGTCCTCAAGCAGATCACCATGGCTGGCTTCTCACCTTGCCTAGGGTCACCTGGTCTAAAGTGGCACCTGACCATCTGTGTGTCCCTTCATTCTGCTTTCTTTTTCTTCTTAGCACATGTCAACATCTGACATACTATGTGCATATGTATGTATGTATGTATTTTTACCATTCTCCCTCTCTGGACTGTACATGCCTTGAAAGCAGGGATTTTGTTCTCAGCTCTACTGTTCATTCATAGTGCGTGGAACAGTGCTTAGTACAGCACAGGATATACTAGAAATGTTTATTGTGTTTTACAAATGAATGTCTTCAAATGCTCAATCATCTGAAGAATGAGCTGATTTAAGAGCTGAGCCTCTGGAACCAGAGAATCTTGGTTTGCAGCTCTCATTCCCACGTGAGCAAGTCCTTCTACCTCTTTGTGCCTTTTTCTTGTGTGTAGATGGATGTGGTAATTGTATGCAATGCGGGTACCCAATGTGATTGTGTGAATTGAGTGAGTTTTTACAAATGAAGCATTCAGAATGATGCCTGGTGCATTGTAAGTACCATTGAATACACGTTACTCTTACAGGTCCTGTTTATTATCTTCCCTTCCTGTTTGAACTTGTGAGTAGAATTAAAAACTCAACTTGGACATTGTAGAAGCTTCTTTTAAAGAACCTTAAGCATTTTTCTTTTTGTATGACTTCAATACAGGTTCTCCACATACGATTCTACCTGCCAAATTGCCCAAGAAATTGCTGAGAAAATTCAACAACGAAATCAGTATGAAAGAAGAGGTGAAAAGACATCCAAGGTAACACCAGGAGGGAATTAGTATTAAAGTGATTTGTTTGAGCTTTGATGCCTGAAAACCTTCCTGAGGCTGGTGTGTGTGTGTGTGTGTGTGTGTGTGTGTGTGTGTGTGTGTGTAAATCTTTGAAATTTGTTTTACTATGTTGCAGACTTTTTTCTTCACCTGCTAAATTATGAATCTTCTCCAAAATATGAAATATTTCTTATTTCTCTCACTGAACTTTTACACACCTGCAGTGTTCCTGGGCCTTCTGTTCTTTGTACTATTGATGCAGTGGTAACTGCCAGCATCATACTCAGGGTTTTTTTTTTTAATAATGACTTCATATCCTTTATTACACATAGTCATGACTTTTCTTATTCTCCTTCATTTCTCCTTCTCTCAAAGTAATTTTGTGACACATCATTTAAAAAATTTTTGTGCTTTTTCTCAATTACTTTCCAATAAAATAATTCCATGGGATTTTGAATAGATATGTAACATGTTTATAGATTAAACTGAGGAAGATTTACATTTTTACAATAATGTTTCCTTTATTTATATGACAGGCACTGAGTTGTATATTTTTTAGATTTTGTTGGTATTGTTAATGGAATTTTTTAAAAAATTTTTATTTTTTGGTACTGGGGATTGAACTTAGGGACACTCAACCACTGAGTCATATCTCCAGCCCTTTTTTGTATTTTATTTAGAGACGAGGTCTCCCTGAGTTGCTTAGTGCCTCGATAAGTTGTTGAGGCTGGCTTTGAACTCATGATCCTCCTACTCAGCCTCCCAAGATGCTGGGATAGGCATGTGCCACTGTACCCAGTTTAGAGACATATGGCTATATACTCTTTCATCTCTTGAATGCTTTTAATCTTTAATTCTGTAGAGTCTTCAGAGATGTGGTTGTGTTTGTTGTGTGGGTGTGTGCATATGTTTTGAGACAAGGTCTTGCTATGTTGTGCAGGCTTGTCTCAAACTCCTGGGTCAAGTGATCCTTTGGCCTCAGCCTCCCTCAGGTGCAAGCCATTGTGCTCAGTTTGTTGTGCTTTTTTTTGTGTTGCTCTTTACTCTTTATTTTTAATATTTAATTTTTAGTTGTAGTTGGACACAATACCTTTATTTCAGTTATTTATTTTTATGTGGTGCTGAGGATCGAACCCAGGGTCTCACACATGCAAGACGAGCTCTCTACCTCTGAGCCACAACCCCAGCCCTCTTTACTATTTAAATGAGAACCCTTCATTCCTTGGCATTCCCTGATAAGTATTGTGGGTGGTTCTTCCTTGGCTTCCAGAGGTTTTAGAATAAGGTTACACCTTTCCTTGGCTGCTGATACCTTGGAGGATTGCTTGATGTGTATCCCTTAGCCAGCCTCCTACTATGTCCTTGCTATTCTAATAAAGGGGCACTGGCTTTCCCCTAATTTGGGTAATTCCTACTTTAACAAGGTAGTGAATGAAACCTGTGGTATTCTGCCTTTTAAACTCATCTCTGATTTCATCCATGGTTGAATTTGTTTTCATTTAAATGAGCAGCTTTGTTTTTCACCTTTCCAAACTCCAGAGAGCTCTCTTCCCACCTCTGCTTCATCTTTCAATTTAATGCTTTAGAGTCAAAACAAAATTTCCTCTGAGTTTTTAGAGTGATTGGAGAAAATTCACATAGTCCTGGAAAAAGAGTCATGTGTGGTTATCATTCCTTTAGTATGAAAAGAACACATTGCTGTAAACTGTTCAAATGGTTTGAAAATATACCAGTGTGTTCACAGACTGGTCAGTATGGTAGTGGACTTGATGCCATGTCATTTGAAGCATGGTTGAGGGAACTGTTGGATGTTTGCTGTTGAATGAAAACATTTGGGAACACAGTTTCCTGCATGGCTCCAGGGTAGATCAATAGGATTAATGGGTAGAAGCTCAGGGGACAGAATTCAGCTGAGCGTGAGGGCAAACTGATGGTTTCTAGTCAATGTCCACGTTTAGGTATGACCCCGTAGTCACTGGGGCAGGCTGTAGGGCTGATAAGAACCTCAGGTGAGGTAGCTAGACAAGGTGAACTTTGAGACTCCTCAGAATCCTGAGTTTGTCACTGGGAGGCTAAAGATCTCCTCTAGCCCTTCCTTGATTGATACATAATCTGTAAAAAAAATCCAAGTTTACATGATTTAAATTAGTAGATTCTACACCTCTGGACTAGAATACTTAGGATGTGTTCTTTTCTTTTCAGCTTACGGTGACAATCAGAACTTTGTTGCAGAATCTGAAGGAAAAGATCGCCCTTTTGAAGGACTTATTGCTCAGAGCTGTGTCAACACATCAGATGTATCCATGTAAACATTTCCACCTCTTTTCTAGAGTGGGAGGAAAAGCAGTCTTATTTTAAGAAAGGAAGAAATCTGGGTCTGGGCTACCCAGATTTTTCCACAGCTTGAGGAGGACCTGATTTTCACACTGTTGCCTAAAATCTTGATTTTTGCTTTAAGTATCTTTTACATGTTTTACAGTAAATATGCTGGCAAGGCAAGACCTGCCAAAGTAAAAGAATTAACTTGTTTGGGTGTGACCTTTATAGGGCAGGAAGCTAATGCTTTCCATCAGTGTTATATTTACAGAGCCCTGCATTACTCTCTGTCCACTGCTTTGAGGATGGCCAGCCCCTGCTCCAACAGCAAAATGTCCATGACAGTCCTAAGCTGTGATTCTGTTTCTAGGATTTCCAGATTTTGTAATGATTCATTTCTTTCTGGAGAGGCCAGTACCAGTAGAGAACATACATCTTTTTTATTTTTAACTGTTCATATGGATTATTGAGATGTGACTTGTTTGCAATATTATTTTTCCAGGGGCACAGATACTGCCCCCAGTTTGGGAGTTTTGGGGGCAGAGAGTAATGGGAACTTGCTTTAAAGCAAGTTGGGCCATCATCTTAATCTCCCAACTGTCAAGTGTGAAAACCTTTTTTAGAAATTCAGAATCTGATCTGTGTAGAAAAAATATAGGGACCTGTTACCTAAATGAACCCTTTAAACCCAAGTTTATATTGGTATGGAAACTAACATCAAATGGTCTTCTTTCATTTCTCTAAATTGGGAGTAATTTATACCAGCAACCCAACGTTTAGTATTGACTTTGAATGTGTCAAATTCAATATGGGGAAATGTAGAAATATAGCTTTTTAGGTAAAGCAATTGAAGGTGTTTTAAAAAAATATTCTCTCAAGTGTAACTCATTTTATATTACCAGGATGGTTGATTTAGATTAGTTGCATGGTTTTCCAGGTATGCAATTATTAATCCACTAAGGTTTCAAATAAAAGTTTGATTTCAGTCAACAGTTGGGACTTTCTTTTTCACATAATTGAAATATTCTGATACTGAGTTTGTAATTTACCCTCCATCTGGTATCATTTGTTACTGCCCAGTTAGTCTATTATACCAGGAGCTTTTACTTTACCCAAATCAACAAGTCTAAATATGTAGACCTCAATTAGTTTCAGACAGGCAGAGAGATTTCCTTTACTAAATACCGGGAAGTCTGCACATGGGGTCAAGTTGTGCAAACTCATTTTAGTGTTATCAAAAGCACATACATGAGAAAGGTAACTAAATATTGTTTCATGGTATAATATTAGTACTTAGTATTTGTATTTAGTATATAGTATAATATTTAGTACTTAGTACTTAGTATTTGTTAGCCAACATTAAGATAAGTGGTTAGTGTTCTTATTTATATGCTAAATCTACAGGGCAAGAGAAGTATATAAATTAAGAAATCTTACTTTTTCCTATTAATAATATCTGCTAGCTATTAATTAGAGAGTAGTAAGCATGCCACAGTAACAGTTGACTTTGTTCTCCTAAATACTTATAGTCTGACCATCTGCTGAAATCTCTTGGATTTTTACTTTTGTGGTAATCTCAGAATTACCTCCTAATTATTGAATTAAGAACTGAGCTTTAAAAGCACTGAACAGAGCTGTTTAAACATTACAAAAATATTTAGGGACTTTAACGTGAATAAGCCAGAGTTTCCTGGGAGAAATAAATAGCTCATCTGAAATATAATAGCTTTCTTTTTTTTTTTTTTAAGATTTTTTTTTTTTTTTTTTTTTTAAAGAGGGGGAGAGAGAGAGAGAGAGAGAGAATTTCAATATTTATTTTTCAGTTTTCGGCGGACACAACATCTTTGTTTTTATGTGGTGCTAAGGATCGAACCCGGGCCGCAGGCATGCCAGGCGAGCTCGCTACCGCTTGAGCCACATCCCCAGCCCCATAATAGCTTTCTTAAGAATTCTATTTTTTAAAAAATAATTCTCTATTGTAACTAGCCAGCCTCGTAGGGATGGCATGCAGATAACCCACCGCATGGGGGCGCTCCTAAACCTCTGTCTTTTCAGGGAGCCCATTTCTCTTTTGGTATAAGGGAAAGGAGGTAGCTTCTGTATTATGACAGCAACTTTTTAATTCTCCTTCTGCTCCCCAGTCTTTCCATTTGCTTACCTGCTTCTTAAATATTTTAAATATTATGGCAGTTATCCTCCAGATTTAAGATATATCAGATAGCAATTTGTCATTCCTAATAGCCTTATATTATTGGTTTGTTTGGGTGAGTCCTTCTCTTCTTTACAAAAAGGGTAATGAGTTGGGTCAAACTTTGCCCCTTCAATCACTGATACAGTTGGAAAGGAAAAGTAGCATTCTCACAGAGGAGTTTTTACACTGTGGGGAAGTATCTTTGAGAACTTTTAATAATTCCCTCCACAGCTGGGAAATAGAAGAGCCAGATTTAAACACAAGGCTGTCTGGTCCCAAAATAAGTCATTTAAAGCTGAATTCTACTTTAGTAGAAATAATACAGTTAACTGTCACCTGGCATGTATTCAACTAGAATTCTCTATTAATTGGCATGTTGCTGTAGTGCCAAGACAAATCATTTTTATAATGCAAACTCTCAAGAATCTTGTTAATCATCAGAAAGATTAAGCAGTGTTCACTGTGGTTTATTAGGTATATACTTTATGGTGTTGTAATTCCTGGAAAAATTTTTGGCTATAAATCACCAATAGAGTGACTTTTTAATCCCTTTTTGGGGGCCCAATTAAGGTTGGGTGACTTTGTAAATGTGAACATTTGAATACCACATTTCTTTTTTTTTTTTTTTATTGTGTTGGGTAGTTAAGAGTTTATGGTACTTTGCTTAATAAATTAATGACTTTCTGCATTATGGAGTTTTATAGAGAATACTAGGAATTGCTAGAAAGATAAGTCCTATGAAAATGCTTTCAAAACAGTTCATGGAGTTTAGGCATGACATGTTATGCTCTTTCCCAAAGAAGTATTTTTCTCCTAGGAAGAATGAATGTGAAATTAAAATAAAAGTTCTATGCTTTTGAATCTGTTAGTTTACCACTAATAAGCCCAAATCCTGCAGCCAGAGAGTTTAAAATTGCTGGAAAATATTGCCTTCTAGTCACAGTGCTGCTTTGAGATGGGGATTATAATGGCCTCACCGTTGAGAGAAGGTGCATGCTGCGGGAGGCTACATGTGGAATTTTAGGTATACCTAAAATATCCTTAGAACTTGCTTGACATGAAGCTTGTCCTTTTGTTAGTTTTTCAAAGACACCACCTTTTTGCCTCTTTAAAAAGAATAAAAATAATCTCTTTACAAAGTGTTTCAATATCAGAAAGTATTTTGGTGCCTTAGGAGAAGGCCTGGGGAAATAATTTTTTAAAAAACCTATAAATAACTTTTCTCTATATTTTAGGGAAAAGGATAGGTAGATAGAAAGTGGCCATCACTATGTAATGAATGTGAATGATTGTAGGCATGGAGAGGCTAGCTGCCTCAATTCTAGAAGTATCCCTGGTGGCTATAGGGAGGCAAGGTTCTTAAATACTGTCTGGGACAAGTTTTCACAGCTACCTGGGAGCTTGAGACAAATAAGGAGGAGATAGTGTGTATATATGTAGAAATTTTCTGGCCTATAGTTAGTTACTTGGTTTTTTCTAGTTTTTATTTGATTTTTTTTTTGGGGGGGGGGCAAAAATCCTGTACATATATGGCAAAATGTATAATTGGTAATTCTAAATTAGTACTTCCCCTATCTCTGATTTGTCTGGAAATATTACTGGCCCACGAATCTGAAATAGGTGTAGTGGGAACAACACTGGCTTTGGAATTAGAACTCAGACTAACGACCACTTACCTGAGACCACACAGCAGTTCAGTCTTTCTGAGTCTTAGTTGCATTATCAATAAAGTAGAGTAATCTTACTTTACAAAGTTGCTATGAAAGTTGGAGAAAGTATCTTCTGTATGAGATAGGGAAGGTAAAAATTTATGTCGTTTGTAGGATTGTTGTGAGGGTTTGAGTATAGGCCTAGAGGTGCTTTACATATAGTAAGTCCTTCTTGAGGATTACCTCTATTTATTATTATATAATTATTGTAAAGATTATTGCTGCCATTGAGAATTTGCATCTAGACCTTCCTTTGTTGAATTTATAATTAGGTAAGTTGGTTTTATTACAGCACACAAATGATGATGGTATTAAATTAGTTCTTGCAAAATGTGATCAGTTCTTTGAGGAAGGTAAGGACTTGGCTTGGTACATAATAGGTATTTAGTGAAGTTGGTTGAATTTAAAAAAGAAAGTGAGCCATTAAAGTCTTCTGGTCTCACAAACCTTAAACTGTCTCCTTGCAACCTCTTCCATTATGGTATGGAGAAGTAATTATGTTCACCCTTCTTCCTTCTCTAGGGCAATTCATCTACAAAGTAAGACTTATCTAAATTCATTCATCTCTCTCTCTCTCTCAGGTGAACACAATACCTTTACTTTTATTTATTTGTATGTGGCTCTGAGGATTGAACCTAGTGCCTCGCACGTGCTAGGTGAGCACTCTACCACTGAGCTACAGCCCCAGCTCCAAGACTTACCTAAATTCTTAATTCTTAAATTCTTAATTGTTTCTCTAAGGCTTTTTTTTTTAAGTTGCAGTCTTTTTTTTAAAAAATTTTTTATACCTTTTTATTTTATTTATTTATTTTTTATGTAGTGGTACTGAGGATCGAACCCAGGGCCTTGCACGTGCTAGGCGAGCACTCTACCGCTGAGCCACAACCCTGGCCCCTTCCACTAAGTTTTAAGAAAACTCAGGAGCTGAAGGGGGTTGGTGTGTGGCAGGGATCCAGAGACCTGTCCACTCCACTGCATCTGTGGGTCAGACCAGGCTGTAGCCCAGAAGCTGGGCTTAAGCACACTGGAATTAGCTATTGGTAATGTGAAATCAGGATCTAATTTCCTTTACAGCTTACATTTCCATGAATTGCCTAGAATTATATTGAAAATCAACTGTGAGCCAGTGACAAAGTACCATGTAGTTATTTTTCTTTGACTATTCTTTGAATTTCTTCCTTGTTTATTCACCAAGTTGGTGGGAGAGGAGGTCTTCAGCACGAGCCACTGACTATATGTCTTATTTTCTACTTATCCTTATTTCCTTAGGCACACCCTTGTCCCCATTCCCCTACTCTACCCAACTGTCATAGGTATGTCCACATATATGCAGTGTAGATTATTACCCGATTCTTTGATTTCTTATTAACATTCTATTTAGTATCTAGTGTAGATGGTCTGTTAATTTAGTCTTCCACCTCCCATCACCCCAACTCCTATGGCCTATTCTCTCAATATATTAAAACAAAACATAAAAGAAGCAGAGTGTTCCTAATGGGATAGTTTTCCCAGATTTACAGAGAGTCTCTGGGAATATTCTAGTTAGTATTACAGGTTGAGTGTCCCTTATCCGTCCCATGCATTTAGAATTTTTTTCAGATTGTGGAGTATTTACATATGCATAATGAAATATCTGGCATGTGACGTAAGTCTAAGCACAAAATTTATTTGTTTCATATACACCTTATGTATATAGGCTGATTGTAATTTTATACAAACAATATTTTAAAAAATTTTGTATATGAAACAGAATTTCCCAGGATCAAATTTTCCACCTGTGGCATTCATATAGGTATTCAAAAAGTTATAGATTTTGGAGCATCTCAGATTTTGAATTTTTGGATTAGGGGTGCTCAACTTGTACCAGTACTGTTTTTTCAGGCTTCTAAGAGGTGGTAAAGAGAAGTGGCAGTGCTGGCAGCCCCAGGATGCTGTAACCTCTGGAATTTTGGTGCTCAGCATGATGTGGTGCAGAAGGCCCTGACCAAGGGCAGAAAGAGCTGGACTCTAACCCAGCTTTGCCATTAACCATCAGAGCAGCTTAGCTATGCTGGGCCTTAATTTCCTGTCAGAAAAATGAATTAAATTAGGGGATCTCAAAAGCCTCTTCCTTTATCAAATATCTGTGATTCTCTTCTTCACTCTCTAACCTACAAAAGTAATTAACAAATTTAATACCTTTGAAAGTGATCTTCTTTAATGTTGATTCATTCTAAACTTTAGTTTGTTTATACATGCAGTCCTGGGGATTGATCCCAGGGGTGCTCTAGCACAGAACTACATCCCCAGCCCTTTTCATTTTTATTTTGAGGCAGGGACTTTCTAAGTTGCCCAGGCTGGCCTTGAACTTGTGATCCTCCTGCTTCAGCATCCTGGGTAGCTGGGATTATAGGTATGCACCACAGCATCTGGCTTAATATTAGTTTAATTCTGTAACTACTATTAAATATTAAAGATTACCTTGAATTGCTTTTATTACACAAAGTACTTTCTATCTGTAGCTATACATTTTAGAAGTGACTCCTTTCTCTTCCGCTTCCATATCTTGCCACATCTCATTCTTCATAGTTAACAATGTTGATGGTTAGTACTTCTTATCCCAGACTTTTCTAGGCATGAAATATGTACGTGTAAATATAAAATTCTTTTGATGATGAAAGGATCATATTGTATAGTTGGTTCTGAAACTTTTGTTTTTATTAATAAGCCCATAGCAGAGTCACACAATACAAAACAATGTTCAGTCTCCTTTATCTCTGAATTGTCAGTTTTACTTCCTTAGAGTTATTTGTATTTTCAGAAATTTTTGGTGTATGTACAAACATCTATATTTATCTGATCTTTTTTTATTAACAAAGTGGGAGCATACAATTCTCCATATAGCTCCTTGTTGCTATTACTGCTATTTGCCTCCCCTTCTTGGTTTAATACTGAATTTTGGAGCTTATTCCATATCACATAATGTGTATGAATGCTTGTAAGTGCTCAGAAATGTTAATTGCCATTACTATCAGTACATAAGCAGTTTTCCTATTCCTTTTTTTTTTTTTTAGTCTGCAAAATCTTCTTTGCATAGATGCACTAGTTCTTTTTGGTGAAATTTTAGGATACTTCTAGTTTTGAGCCATTATAAATGATAGTGTAGTGAACATCTTTTCTCCAAAGTCCTGGTATGGAGTTTGAATGTATCTGCAAGAAAAATTCCTGTTAAAAGAATGTATCCTTTTTTTTTTTTTTTTTGCTGGGTGCTGTGGCGCATGCCTGTAATCTCAGCAACTCAGAAGACTGAGGCAGGAGGATCACAAGTTCAAAGCCAACCTTAGCAACTTAGCAAGACCCTGTCTCAACATAAAAATTCAAAAGGGCTGGGGATGTAGTTCAGTGGTAGAGCACCCCTAGGTTCAATCTCCAAAACTGCAAAAAAAAAAAAAAAAAAAAAAAAAAAAA
>NW_025999896.1:2558171-2577175 GCF_001458135.2 Marmota marmota marmota | reverse complement strand
AAAAAAAAAAAAAAAAAAAAAAAAAAAAAAAAAAAGTGCCCTTTAAATTTTAAATTTTGTTAGCTATATAGAAGGCAGTTTGGCAGTTGGTTGAACCTGTGTACATTCCCACAGTGAATTTAAGAGAATTCCTGGGTCCTTGGCCCTTTCCAAAATTTTCTTGAATATAGCATATAAGACAAGGCTGAATAATATTAGAATATAGTTAGTAGTTAACACAATTTAAAATTCTCATTTTGACTTATTAATTCTTGTCATGGCTTCTGTTACTTCTTTAATTTATGTGGAGCTTGTTTTAGATAGAAAAGCCTTCTGCTTTACTGACAGTTTGCCATTAATTTGAAAGACATGGATATTCTTGACATTGCATTGATCAAAAGGATGATATTTGGCCCTTTTATTAATACATAAAAATATTTAAGGTCATTGTTTTTGAGGTATTGGGGATTGAATCCAGGAGTCCTGTACCACTGAGCCACATCTCTATCCCTTTTTGGTTTTTATCTTGAGGCAAGCTCTCTCTGAGCTGCCCAGGCTGGCTTAGAATTTGTGATCCTCCTGCCTCAGGCTCCTGAGTTACTGGGATTACTGGCATGTGCCACTCCACCTGGTTATAAGATCACTGTTTCTTTATAATTGCTAGTTCATGGTTTCCAAGATGGAGTACTTAGTGACTGTCATCAAGTAGGAAATGGCAAAGTAATGGTATTGATCTGACCCAGGATAGTGTGGCATTCTGGAATGTTAAGAGAATTCATTTATTATTATTATTCTTTTTAAAATATCTAAAGCCATTGAGTGCTCAGCTACATTGGTTTGGGGAATTTGTGATTTTTCAGACAATGGTTGTTGGGGAAATTTCTGCCTGGGTTTGTTTACCAGCCAGTTGATGTACAAAATAAGCAACAAGATTTATAGATTCCTTGGGCTATAATTTTTCCATCAGGCAATGATGATGCTACTACTTGATTCTGTCAATTCCTCGGAAATTTTTAGGCCAGAATGCAATGTTTTTTAGCCTTTTTTAAGAAGAAAAGTGTCTATAAATCCAAAGCATCTGTTTCACTAATGTCTGACTATAATTACTAGGACTAGGGACTTGTGGCCAGTGCTGTTTTGAATCACCAGCCTTCCAAATCTAATAAAAGAAAGATCACAACCAGGCATAGTGGTGTTTACCTCTAATCCCAGCAACTCTGGAGGCTGAGGAAGGAGGATTGCAGGTTTGAGGCCAGCCTGGGCTACTTAGTGTCTTAGATCCTGTCTCAAAATAAAAAATAAAAAGGGTTGGGGATATAGCTCAGTGGTAGAGCACCCCTGGGTTCAATCCCCAGTACTCCCCCACACCAAAACCAAAAACAAAACAAAAAAGCCCAAAGCCCAAACCAAAGTCCACTTGTTAAAAAATGTAAAATCCAGTTAAAACCTAGTTGAGGTATGTTTGTTTTTTGTGTCCAGTGCCAGCTATCTCCTTTCAGAAGTGTTAACTTCTGCCATCAAGAAAAAGAGTAGAGAAAGCTTTCTTCTTCAAAATTTCCTTTACTTTGTTTTTCCAAATACATCCCCCCACACACTTACCCACACACCCTTAAGCCTAGCAGAACTTGTGTGATTTGTTTCAAGAAAACTAGTATGTGAAACTTTGGATTTAGGGGCTGAGGGTATAGCTCAGTTGTAGAGTGCATGCTTAGCACCATTCAGGAGGTCCTGGATTGAATCCCCAGCACCAAAACCCAAAACTTTTGGATTAGGTTCTGATTTATTATCATTATTTTTTAAAAAAAATTTTGTAGTTATAGATGGACAGCTTATTTTATTTGCTTATTTTTGTATGCAGTGCTAAGGATCGAACCTAGTGCCTCACACTTGCTAGGCAAGCACTCTGCCACTGGCCCCAGCCCCTATTGTTGTTATTATTTTTTAACGATCACTTATGAAATTGTTCTGGAAAGCTGGGCATGGTGACCCACACCTGTAATCCCAGGTACTCTGGAGGCTGAGGTAGGAGGATCACAAGTTCCAGGGCAGCCTAGGCAACTTTCCTCAAAATAATAAATTAAAAAGGGCTGAGAATGTAGCTCAGTGATAAAATACTCCTGGGTTCAATCCCCAGTACCAATAAATAAATAAGAATAGTGCTGAAAAATGTAACAGAAGATCTGGTGTTACAGATAGAAAGAGACTCCCCAAGACCAAAGTAACCAATTCAAGATCATAGACAGTGGACAAAACTATAGTCTTTTAAACTTCTACTTGAGTATGCTTACTAGAGTTTCTTTGTAATTTTCCTTAAAGATCATGTAATATAAATGAACAAGGAACTGATGGTGACAATTTTTACAGCAAATTATTCCACACAGTGGCACTTTAAAATCTATTTTCCAGGTCTACTACTAGGTGTCAAAAAGCAGGCACTTCAAAACATGGTATCTTGGAGCACCCCCTCACCCAGTTTGATCCCAGTTGGGGATCAAACCCAGGCATCCCACATGCTAGGCAAGTACTCTACCACTGAGTCCCATCCCCACCCCTATCTTACACCCCTGAACACTAACATCTAAAACTCAAAACCTAAAGAATCACTGAGCCAGCCTGTCCTGTTGACAGGTCACTGGGAGGAAAATATTTACCTTGTATATTTCTCAGTGCAAGAATTTATGTAGTGATATAATGATCTATGTCAGCATTTATACATTCCTTTGCAATAGTGCTGGCAAGGTCATTTACCTGGAGGATCTGTGGAGTTCAAGGTCAGAGCAGGAGAAGCTGAAGAGCAGGTTCTCTTCTAGATAGTAGTGTTTGGAGTGTAAGAGCTGCCAGTGACTTGAATAGGTCATTTAATAACATAATAGGTAAAATCAGGTAACCCATCCACCACTGGACCTTAACAAGGTGTCTGCAGAACACAACTGGAAGGGGATCGAAGACAGAACCTACTGGATGATCTTGTAACGCGCGAGAGACTACTTCTGGCATCCTTTAAGAATGAGGGTGCAGAGCCAGACCTAATCAGGTATGATATTTTCTTTACAGGAATTACTTGGCTGGTGCAGATTTACTTGCTGTTATTACAACTGTTTCTTGAATGGTTTCAGATCTTTATAAAATTTTTTTGGTTCATTTGTAGTATTTGACTAAATTTCTATTCAGTTTAGTTTTTATTTTCTAGATTTAGTAAACTTGGTATGTTCAGCAGCATCCCATATGGGGTGGATGAGAATCACCTGAGATTTTCATCACACTCAGGTAGAATACAGCGTCAGAAAATTTGATTTGCATTCTTTGCTTGAGTTTTCTGCATTGTTAGCTGCCTATAAACTCCTGAAGTCATTACTTATCAGTGTGGGGAAATGAGTTTTGTTTTAAAATTGGCATTGAAAAAAATGTGTCTGATAAGACTGTAGTCTAGGACTCAGGGAGGTAGGGGAGTGAGTTGGTTGGATTCTTTCCCTGGCTCTTTGCCACGGAGTGATTCACACTCTTAAGAGCTCACAGCTGCTCAGAACTGAGCCCTGTTGGAAGACCCCGAGAAGAGTCTAATTTTCAAGGCTACGGTTAATGAGCCATAAATTGTTACCTCTTTGCAGTTGGCCTTCCCTCTGCTTCTAGAACTCTCTTAACTTCATTGTGGAAACCATCCAGGAAGGGTATGTGTCCACTGTGGAGAGGTAGCTAGTTTCTGCTTAGTTCCTAGTAGGAATAATAAGTTTCCTGAGGGCAGTGGTGTTGTGTTTTATTTATTTATTTGGTACTGGGGATTGAACCCAGAAGCACTTTATTACTGAGCTACATCCCCAATCCTTTTTTTTTTTTAATTTTTATTTTTTAGTTGGATACAGTATTGTTAATTAATTAATTTATTTTTATGTGATGCTGAGGATTGAACTCTACAGGCCTCACCTATGCTAGGTGAGTGCTCTACTGCTGAGCCACAACCCCAGCTCCCCCAATCCTTTTTGAGACAGGGTCTCTGTAAGTTGGTGAGTCTGGCCTTGAACTTGTGATCCTCCTGCCTCAGCCTCCTGAGTCTCTGAAATTATCGATATGCACCTCTGTGCCTGGCTCAGGGCAATGTTTTTTGACCCTAGCCTCACAGTACCAGGCTCCACCCCAGCTCAGGCCCAGTGGGTGGGGTGGGCAGGGTGTCTCAGGTGATTCTCATAAGCATCCAGGATTATAAAACCTGCCCTAGGACTAAGAGAAGAAGATCCAACACATTCTTTCCCACCGGTCCCAGGCGTCCTAGGAGGAGGCAGTTCAAGGTTTTCAGAAAAGGAGGAGTTGTGCTCCTCTCTTGGTAGTGTCCTAGGAGACCACAGTCTGTGGTGGGCTGACTGACTGTGGCTCGTGATAGTCTCTGTAGTGTTCAGGCTCATGGATGCAGGGTGAAGTGAGTGGATGATGACGGTGATCCTGGCTGACGAATAGAACAGGTGAGCAGAGGAGCCAAGAGGGGCAATACACTGAAGGAAGAGGTCTGTTAAGAAATGAATAGATGCATTCTGCCATTGTGTCTAACAAATTAGACACAAATTAGAACAAATCAGTTAAAAAAAGAAATCAGATTAGGTAAATATATTTTAAACAATAAAACTGTAAAGTAAAAAATTAATAGAGGCATGCTGGGGGGGAACGTGTTTCACGGGGGAGAAGGGGTCAAGAAGAGAGAGAAGATGGTCAGAAGGGAGAGAAAGCGTTTAAATAACCGTACTTGGTCATGGCAGAGGTGAGCATGATAAATTGTTAGCATTTGGTGAGAGTTTGTTAGGGGTTGGGGTGCGGGGGTGGGGATGGGGGCAGAAAGAGTCCATTAGGCACCAGACTCCATTTATTGCTCTTTGTTAACTGTGTAATTTAATGATGTTGAAGGGGCCAGCTTGAGAATTAGCTGACCCTAGCCGTGCACTACCAGAGGGAGAGGGTTCCTGGGGGTTGTTTGTTTGCAGAGCTGGGGGTAGAATCCAGGACCTCACACATGCTAGACAAGTACTCTTCACTGAGCTATGTCTGCTGTTTTAAATTTTGAGACAGGGCCTCAATAAATTGTTATGGCTGCCCTTAAACTTGTGATCCTCCTGCCTCAGCCTCCGGAGTAGCTGGGATTTCAGATGTGTGCCACCGGTCCAGCCCTTATGGTTTTTGTTTAGTTGTTGTTTTGGTCCCCTCTTTCCTGTCTGTTCTCTCTTCCCTCATTTCTCTTGTGATCTCTGTGTCCTTGCTATTCCAAGTGGGGCCTGCAGAGGAGCAGCATCAGCGTCACTTAGAGGCTTGTTAGACATTCAGAAACCAACACCCCAACACCCCAGCCCAGACCTGCTGAATCAAAATCTGTATTTTAACAAGATCATCAGACGACTCGAAGGCAATGCTATAATTTGAGAAATACTCTTTGTATTGTTTGTAGCACTTTGCATCAGAATTACTAAAGGGCTTACCAAAAACAGAAGGAGACAGAGAAATACTAGTGTCTGGACCGTATACTTGGCAAGTCTGACCAGTCATCTTGGGGTAGGGCCTGGCTAGCAGTAAGCCTGGAGGATGCTCCCCAGGTGAGTCTAATAGGTAGCAGGTGAGAGCCGCTATCTCCTTTCGTGGCACAGTATAAAGATCTCAGTAGTCTACACCTGCTGTTGGTTTTCTGCATGCCAGGCATTATGCTTAGTTTTTCGTGTGCATTTGCTCAGGAGATCTTCACAATATACTACTTTACGGAAAAGAAACTAAGGCTCAGAAGGTTTAATTCTAAATTTCATTGCACCATACAAGGAGCTGAACTAGGCTTCAGAAGGACTCATCTTTGTTGCTTAGTTGTTCCCCAATCATTTGGGCCTCAGAATCATTGACCTTAAATTGGGGTTTGTGTTTTGCCCATTTTTCATCGTTGGTTGCCATGTTAATCGTTGATTGCTATGTTAAGGGCTGCAGGCTTTAAAACCCTTATATATACAAGGTGACATTACTGCAGCATTGTGTCTCCCCCAGGTGAGGAGGGTGCCCACATTGCTTCCTTGCAGTGGAGACCTTCTGTCCTGTTACCCCAAATTCTCTGCAAGCTCCTGACCTCCTTTATCAGTCTTGGTCCATGTGCTGCACCTGGTGCTCTGCCCGCCCATCTCCCCTTCCAAATCTTGTTTGTTCTGTGTCCTCTTTAATCAGTGCTCAGCTTGCTGCCTATTGTCCTTTTAGCCAATCTCACATTAATTTGGCTGTGGAATCAGTGTCTGGCAGTGACTTGTCTTATGGAGGTATTTTAACCAAAGCCTACTTGAATCCTAGAATTTAAACTGAAATAAATTAATTGGTGGGAGAATTTGGGGGAAATTAGCATGTCAGTAGCAGCGATGGATTTTTTTGTTGGTTGGTTTTTTGGACGGAGGCCTTCTAAAGTCCTCTTAAATCCTACCACTAGGATGCCCCTGCTCTTCAGTGCATGTAGCTGATACAAACGGAGGCCTAAAGCTGTTACTAATTGGTTTGCTGGTGAATGGTTGGGGTGACATGGGGGCAGAGAGATCAGACTGAGAAAATGTGAAGCAAAGGTAAGTGAAGTCCTGAGCATTGGAATAACTAAGGTAACTGGCCAGACTTATATACATGCTCTCAACATGAAACTGAGGGATGTGTATATATATATACTTGTCTTTTTCATTTAGGAATAACTCTAGAATCATTCAGAATAAGCTTTCAGAAGAATTTTGTTTAAAAAGTATGTAAGCATTGCAGAGGAGAAATGATTACTGAGGAGTGATGGGGAGGAGGTGCTAATGGACATGACAGATGGTGATGATCCATTCCACATGGCATTCAGTGTGGCCAACAGTAAGACAACATTGTGACAAATAGATATCAGCCACCAAGAAGAAACAAAATCATTGCAGGTTTAAAAAAAAAAAAAAGAGAGAATGGCAGATGGCCTGGAAGGTGAATTCCTCTTCGCCTCCACTGGTGAATTCTTATTGGCTAAGATTGCTTTAGACTACTGCATTCACCCAAACAGTAATATGTCTGCAGATACTTGTCCAAAAAGTGCAATAGACATTCCAGAGGAGTCAAATCAATAAGGAAATGAATACTAGGTAAAATCACTCTGAAATAACTTCAAGAAAAAGTTTCAGGGAACCTTGTAGAAGGATTACAAAAATGTGCACTCTAGTTGCATTGATCCAGCTGATCGGGGAGTACAGCACCATCACCGACTTCAGATCAGCAATAAGTGTAACCATGATTTGCATGAATGAGGCCAAGATAGTTCGTCTTGGATTCGGTGTTTGCTGGTCTTTGATTTCTTTCACCTGCTTATGTCAGTGTTATTTTTGCTTTTTTTCCTCATCCTTGAGGCCTGTCCTATCCCTGACTTCTCATACCTAATCATTGTTTTGCCTGGACCAAGTTTCAGCTCTGAGCGTGTGGATTCAGTCATAGACATGACCAGTTTCAGCTCATAATTTGACCATATGTTCTGGCCTCCCAATTGTCGGGTTGCCCACTCATTTCTAATACCAACCGTTAGGACTTTTCTATCCCCGGAGAAACTCCATTACCTTTTTTGCCAGTTGATTTCTCGGGTGTCTCCAGTGGCTCTCAAAGATTTTTCTGAGTTCTTCTCACAGTTGATTCCTAGGGCTCCTCCAACATTTTTGTTTACTTCTGAAATTCTTGATATTAGGAGGTCAGTTTGGTTACTTGTCACTTTGGGATGGGCCAGGAGCACATATGTTTCTCTTAGGCCATGACTGCAGAAACACAGTGGCCAGAAGGCCTTGTCAGAACTTGAAAATGTTACTTACTCGCCCTGTGATACATTTTGTTGCTAGTGCTGCATTGACAAGTTAAAGAACTGGGGTTAATCTGCTAACCAATGTTTCAGAGCCCTATAATATTTACCAGCAATACCTCAAAATCAGTTGCTCTACCAGAGCTCACTTGGAACCCCATGAGCCCCTCTGCCTTCCTAGAGCTCCCTACCTCAGTTTCCCTCTTTCCTATTTGCAACTCTTTCCCTCCCCATCCTCATGCCCGAGAGTCCTCCCACCCGGCTCTTCTCTCTTTTTTGCTCTTCCTCCTCAGATGTGGCCTTATTAAGGGGAGAAGAGTATTGTCAAACTTCGGTTTGGATTAGCATTTTCTTTAAACATTAATGTGCCAATCACATGATTGAATGCATAGCTGTCATGTGATAGAATCTTCATTTTACCTTAGGATTACTGGTCATTATTCTAGAGCAGTAATCCTTGGTCCAAATAAGCAATGGTTGACTAATTTAGGGCATTTGGCAACTCGTTAAACAAGTCTCTGTGCAACAATGTCTCTTAGAAGAAGATAAGCCCTGACTCATAAAGCAGTGACACAGCTTCTGATTTAAAAGCCCACTGCCCTTTATATTTGAGAGCATTGCTAAGTCTTACAATTAGTTGAATCTTTGTAAAGAGAAAGAAAAATCATTGCATACTCCACTGCTCTGTGACCATCTCAAAGATTATGTGATTAACTCAGCTGCAGTGGGTGGCTAATTGGCTAAGCTTTAATCTTCACACCACCAACTAGGTAGAGGATTATAGGGAAGAGGAAGTTATTTAGAGTTTAAGATCGTAGTTATATGTCAGGAAGAATATGTTAAGGGGACCAGTTGCAAAAATCGGTGAAACGTCCACATTTTCTTAGAGTACATCTTTCATTTCCAATATATATTTCTTTCTTAAGCTACTGAAAAAAAACCATGGTACATCTAATGTCTGTTTCCTATCACCATATGGGTGGGCCTGATGGGCAAAAGAAAAATTTACATGAAATCTTACGTGAAAAATACCCCTTCCTCTTAAACCATTGAGTGTTTTATTTTAGTTCAACACTTGGTTTATAAGGAGGATTTGTCTGAGAATAACTGAATTTCCTAAAGAACCATTAATTTATACTTTGTTCTTTAATGTTATTAACCCACGACTAACATCTAGAAGCAGGAAGTTGCTGAGGAATTATACTGGCATCATGAGCCAGCTCATTGAGACGATGATAAGTCATAAATATTTGTTGCTTTTATTTATGCCCAGAAATATGGTAACTCCTAGTTTTTCTGACATGAATGTGCTGAGATTTGTAACGTTTTGTTTCTCTCTGTTTGAAAAAGTTCAAGGATGCTTGGGCCAAAGAGGTATTAAGGACAGTGGAGGAATATTAATGAAATTAATTAATGCCTGCTAATTTAATAAAGCAAGAATGTAGTGGTAAAACCTTCTTAAATAGTTGTCTGTTGGGTGCCTACTGTGCTGGAAATGTGGTGTCAAAAAGCCAAATAGCAAAACACCTACATTTAGCAACTAAGCTGAGTTGCCCATCTTGGTTACCCATACATATAGTGATGTGGAATATACAGTGGAATGAAATAAAAAATATTAAATCAGTAAGTAAATTCAGGAGAAAAGCATGTTGTGCTTTGAGAGAGTATCAGTGGGAAACCTGTTTTGCTAGGGAGGCCCCATTGGTTTAATACTGAATCATTTTTCTTTTTTGACAAGTGTATATTTTGTATCTCTCTTTTTTTGGTACTAGGGATTGAACTCAAAGGCACTCGACCACTGAGCCACATCCCAGCCCTATTTTTGTATTTTATTTAGAAACGGGGTCTTGCTGAGTTGCTTAGGGCCTCGCTGTTGCTGAGGTTGGCTTTGAATTCTTGATTTTCCCGACTCGGCCTCTCAAGCCGCGTGGATCACAGAAGTGTGCCACCACACTCTACTTGTATATTGTATCTTTTTATATATAATTTTTTAGTTGTAGCTGGACACAGTACCTTTATTTTATTTTAGGTGGTGCTGAGGATTGAACCCAGGGCCTTGCATGAGCTAGGCAAGTGCTCTACTGCTGAGCCACAACTCCAGCCCTCTATTTTGTATCTTGATCAAGATTTTCCATAACTGGGGCAAGGATCAAAGCCTATACACTGCCAAATGAGTTTTTAATGAATGGACATTGTTCTACTTTCTTCTGTGTCTCCCATCATGCCCAACACAGAGTTAGGTATGTGGAAGGCAAAGTTTTGCTGATTGAAAGGTTGACTGAGTCAGGATGTAGTAGGTTGTGCTATGATACCTAAACAGACCTGGGAATGTCAGGCTTTTAATACATGAAAGCTTTCTTTCCTGCCTTGTGTTAGGTCTGGCAGTTCTCTTGGAAGGTGTGACTCAGATTCCCGTTGTTTCCATCTTAAGGCTGTGCGGTCATGACACATGAACTCTGTTTCCCCTGATTGGAGCAGAGAAGGAATATGGAGAACTCGCCCTCTTGCATGCTTTGGCCTGCAGGTTTCTTACATTCAACCCATTGATGCGTCATGTGGCTCCGACTAGTGAGAGAGGCTGGAGACTATAATCCCTTTCTGTGCTCAAGAAGCAACTGAAATGGGACACACACCTTTGTCTCTGCCTCATTTTTTGAGTAATTTAAGGGGGGAGATAAGTCACTCTGGTATAGTCTTGCTGCCTTCTCAGTCAAAAAGATTAGAATTGGAAGTTAATAGAAACACACGAGGTGGGATTTGTTCATTTATAATGCCCGATCTCATCTCGAAGAGGTCAGTCAGGTAAGGGAAACAAAACAAACATCACACCACGATGAAATGAGTATGAACAGGTGTGTAAATGTGTTGTTTCTGTGGCAGTTGGAGGAGTACTAAGTACAGGGTCTGAGTAGAGAAGATGGTACTTATCGTACTGCTCACCCCAACAATTAAGTGGGTGCCTGGGTTTAGGTCACTATAGTAATATACACTGCCCTCGACCACAAGGAACCCGCAATGCTGTAATTACATCCTGTGTAATAAATTCCTAGTTAAAGCAGGGAAAGGGTTGATGAATTTACCAGCCCACTGATGCCACCCGGGATCTGGGTTCTTTTCTCCTTGTTTCTTTGGTGCTAAACCCGGGGACACTACCACGGAGCTATATCCCCAACCCCTCTTATTTTTTCATTTTGAAGCAGGGTCTTGCTCAGTTGCCAAGACTATCCTGGAACCTGCAACCCTCCGGTCTGTCTCTGGAGTGGATGGGATCACAAGTGTGTGCCACTGCACCAGCCCAGGATCCTGGTTCTTGGCACTCTTCATTCTGCTTTCCTCAGAATGTTGGCTTTCTCTTCACTGACTCCTCTTCTGGTCTCAGAATAGCTGTAGCAGCCTGAAGGCACACTAGGAGCATAACACTCGCGGAGGAAGGGGATATTTTGTATAAGTGAGATACTCATATGGCTAAGAAATCTAGAAAGCACTTAACAGGATTCACTGAAGACCCTATCACTGTCCCTTATTCCTCAACACAGTTGTTACTGTTCATTTTTAGCACATCCTTCTTCCAGGGTTCTCTTAAGCATTTACCAACAAATACAAATATATTTTTTATTTTCCTCCATCTTTCACACATGTGCTAGCATGCTCTGTGCCATTCTACAGCCTTATTCTGTCACCTGGTCAATATCTTGGGAAATTTTCCCATTCAGGACAGTTTTGTGATTAGTTTTTATAGGCTTAGAGTATTTCATTGTGTACACATACCATAATTAACTAGTTTATTAATAAATAGGTTTGTTCTCAGTCTTTTTCTATTATAGAATCATAGTGTAAGAGATTTTGCACATATCTCTAGATCCTCAGAAGTAGGATGACTGGGTACGAGGGATGTGCATTTGTAATTTGGATAGCATTTGTCAAGTTGCCTTTCAGAGGGCTAGAAACAATTTAGATTTGTGCCAACAATTTCTGTGAGTGCCTGTTTCCCTGTGGTTTTCTCCAAGGAGAGCTATTAAACTTCTGTATCCTTACTCCAAACTAATATATAATGATAGTTTCATTATGGTAATATTACTACATACACGTATGGTGAATTAAGGTTACAAAGTAATTCTTCTGTTTTTCCTAGTACTTTCGTTTTATAATTATAATATTGTATCCATTTAGAATCTGTGACAAGGAATATAGATTCCACTTTTTTCCTTTCCTTGCTACCTTATTTTTGTCTTATTATTATTTTTTTTATCAAATAGGTCATCTTCTCATTTTCAAATTTTAGATTCTGGCTTTATCATATAATACATTCCTGTGTACTTTCTGGACTTTGATGTGTTGGTTCTTACATGTTAGTACCTTGTTTTATAAAAATATCAAGTCTTTCAGTTTCAGTACATGATAGAGCTAGTCTTCTGTCATCAAAAATCTTTTTAAGCATTTCATTTTTTTTTAAATGAACTCTACAGTCAGCTGATTCAATTCCAAAATAGGAGAAACAATTAATTTTTTAAATTGGGATTGTGCTGGGTGTGGTGGTGCATGCCTGTAATCCCAGCAGCTTGGGAGGCTGAGACAGGAGGATGGCAAGTTCAAAGCCAGCTTCAGCAAAGGCAAGGTGCTAAGCAACTCAGTGAGACCCTGTCTCTAAATAAAATACAAAAATAGGGCTGGGGATGTGGCTCAGTGGTTGAGTGCCCCTAAGTTCAATCCTGGGTTTAAAAAAAAAATGGGATTGTATTAAATCTTAAAATCCCTTATGTTATTTTCCTATCTAAGAACATGGGATCTAACCCCCACATGTTATTTGTTCATGCTATCTATTAGTGTGTTCTTCAAATAAGTTTAACACATTGAATTTATTCCTGATTATTTCTTCCATAATGCTTTTTTGATTATTTGTATGAAAGCTTTTTTTGCTGATGTCTGTTATTAATATTAAAGCCATTTTAAAAATTCTCTGAATGTCTTTTTCTGTTGGTTCTCTTGTATTTTCAAATCATTTTTTAAAAGGAATGAAGCACTTCCCAGAAGCTTCCCAGTTGACTTTGGCTCAAAATAGAAGTAGACTAAGTTGTATCATATGACCGTGTTATACCAGAAACCATGAGGGTGTGGGGTTGCTGAGAGTAGCTAGATTTATTCTGGATAGATGTTTTCCTGAACTGAAAACCAGGATGGGGCCATGCTCTCTCGGTGGAGGAGGCTTCTCTGGGTGGAGGCTCTGATAGAGGGAGAGAAGAGACCCAAGTCTGCTGGGTGGGTGAGCTGCAGTGGCTGCATCAGACCTGCTCCACAGCTCCCTTACCAATAGCTCTCTTTATCTTGAAATTTTTTGAAGAAACAGTAACTCAAAAGTTCTTCAATTCTTTGACCTTAGTAAGAACCTTCATGTCCTGCTACTTTGCCTGTTCCTGAAATCCGAAAGTAGTAGCAGCTCAATGACCTTTTCAATAATTTATGTAAGCTCAAGTAGAAACTAGATTGTGGCTTTTCCTCTCCAGTTCACTTTTTTAAGAAGCTGGGGTGTATACCTATCACCATCCTCCAAAAGAGGTAAAGGAGGAGTATTGAAGTTTGACCAGTTGTAACAGTACCAGATTTTCAGTTTGATTGATCTGGTTTCTTCTGCAGATAATCTTGTGTATTGTTGTTAATTCCCATTTGATTCCATTTTAAGAAGTAATAGCTTCTGATCTTCACATTGGGGAGAAATGTCACAGGTTAGTTTGGTATATGAAGTGATAGTATGACAACAGGAGTAGTATTTGAAATAGGGACTAACCTGAAAAAGCTGCCATATATTAACTGGCATTAGCCATACCATATGGTTCTATCATATGACAAACTTAATTTTTTTGTTTTTTGGTTCAGAGGATTAAACCCAGGAGTGCTTAATTATTGAGCCACCCCCTCCCCTTTTAAAACAGGGTCTCACTAAATGTCTTAAGGCCTTGCTAAGTTGTTGAGGCTGGCCTCGAACTTGTAGTCCTCCTGTCTCAGCCTTTGAACTTGCTGGGATTATAGGCATGCTTCACCACACCTGGCTCTTTCTTCCTTTCCCTTTTCTCTCCCTCTGTCCTTCCCCCTTCCTTCCTCCCTCTCAGAGCTGGGGATTAATCCCAGGGCCTTGTGCATGGTAGGAAACTGCTCTACCCCAGTTCTGTGTTTCTTCTTGGTAGAAGAGATTATTAGGCCAAAATGTTGACACTGGAATGAATATGGTTTCCCATTGGTTTATGGGAACTAATGGAATAGATTGTTTTTGAAGAATATCTTGAAAATATAAATTTATTTTTAAAGTAGCATATTCTGTTTTAAAAAGTCGACTTACAAATGAGAATCGATGAAAGTTGAGATTCCTCTCCCTGTTCTGACATGCAGCTTCCCATTTCCTTTCCAGAGGCAGCCATTTTTTTTTTCCATTCATGCACAAAAAATGTATTGTGCATCATCTCCACACCAAGAGACCTGTTCAGAGCAGGGAATAGGCCTGGCCCCTGCCTTTCCCTAGTTGAGAATGGATCTGCCACCAGTGCGTCATGGAGGGGTCATAGGCAAGGCCAGCCAGTGATCCCTCAGCCCTGGGGACTGGCTGCAGCACTTTGCTTGATTTATCCTGTGTGTCCTCAGATCATAGCATTTTTTTCTGGGGCTGTGACCTGGAAATGGTTGAGAAATAGGTGTTTGAATGCTAATTCACAATAAGGGGGAGGCACTAAGGAAGAATAGGGTCTCTTTAGGTAGAGGAGAGTAAAAGGATGGGAGGGAACATAGAGGTAGGAAGAAGAGCAGCATGAAACAGACATTATCTTATGTACATATATGACCGTGTGACTGATGTGATTCTACGACATGTATAATCAAAAATGAAAAATTATACCCTACTTATGTATGATACATCAAAGTGCATAAATGCATTCTACTGTCATGTATAACTAATTAAAACAAATTTTAAAAATTTATAAAGGAAGCCACTTTTAATAGTTATTTGTGTATCCTGCCAAAGAGATTTTGTGTATACTAAGATACAGCTGTCTTCAGTCTCTCACATTTTTAAATTTTAATATGAATTATAATATATTATTTTGCACCTTTTTTATGCTTAAAATATATCTTGGAGATAATGAAATAGAATGCTTTACCTGGTTAAATATCTTTCACTGAGAACTTGGCAAAGTAGTAGTTGAAGTTTTGGGGGTATATATGTACTTAGGAGACTGGTTATTGCTTGAAGGGGTCTCAATAGGCATTTAGTCTGGATTGTTCCCGCCCCCCCTCCAGAGGATGGAAGGGAGCTTTATTAGCAGGTTGTCTTTTAGATGGAGACCAGCTATAAGGAGATCATTTGGATGGTTGATCAAGCAAAGGAAACCAAAGACCTTCAGATTTGAACAAATGTTAGTCATCGTAACTGTATGTCACCCATCAAGTCAACGGAGATACCTAGCTATTACCACAGGAAATAGAAGAACACATAGACTGTCTGCAGGTGGTGAGCAGGAGCAACCTGGAAGCTTCTCTCCTGAGAAGGTATTAAGAGCCAGGCAACAAACAAATCATTTAAAAAAATTTTTTAAAGGATTCTATTAATTGTATTTAAAGTGACATGGAATATTTAGGAATAAGTTAAAGGAGATCTTTAGACTGAAAACCATGAAGCATTATTTAGAGAAGCTAAAGTAAACCTAATAGAAGATTATACCCCTATAAATCAGAGATGAGAAGACTCAGTATTGTAAAGGTGTCAGTTCTCTCTGAATTGGTTTGTTGATACAGTGCAATCCCATTTACAGTCCCCGGTTGGGTTTTAGTTTGTCATTCGAGAAGTTGATTATATCTACAGCTTACAAGGCAGTGCAAACAGACGAGAAGGGCTGAGGCAGTTTTCAACAAAAAAGGTTGGAAGATCCGCATTATCTGTTAAGATGTCATAAAGCTGAGTGCCATGTTGGTACAAGGACAGATAATTCAGTAGAACAAAATAGAGACTTCAGAATCTGTCCCCCACACATATTGACAACTGATTTATGACAAAAGTGACAGTGAATGCAATGGAGAAGGTAGTCTTTCCAATAAGTGGTATTAGGTCAACTGGATGTCCATATGAAAAATTATCTTGCTCCCTGCTGTCACTCTACCTAAAAAAACAAATTACAAAAGTATTGTCGTTCTAAAAGAGAAAGGTCAAAGAAGAGAGCTTTTAGAAGAACATGTAGAAGAATGTCTTTATGACCTTGGGATAGGCAAAGATTTCCTTAACAGCTCACCAGAAAGTGGAAATAATGAACTGGACTTGATTCAAATGAGAAATGCTATTTACTAAACATACTATGAAGAGCAAAGACAAGCCACAGAATGGAAATCTGTATTAGCAGGGCAAATGTCTGACACAGGAAATATATCCAGGATATGAAGAACCCCTATAAATCAAGTAAAAGGCAGACACCCCACTAGAGGAGAAAATTGACAGAGGACTCAGACTTCACAAAAGAGGATATCCAATAGCTGATGAACAGAGAAAAGGTTTTCATCTTTACTAGTCATCAGGAAATTGAAAGCTAAAACCAAAATATACCATTATACCTGTAAGAAGGGCTAAAATAAGATGACGGGCATAACAAATATTCTAGGATGTGGTCTGGAGTTCTCCTATCCTACTGGTGTACTCTTTGGGAAACTTTATATTCATTAGAACAGAACTGTACAAAAGACATATACAAGAATATTTATAGGAGTGGTGTTCTTAATAGTCCCACCTGGAAACCACCCAGTGACCTCCACAGCATAAGGGCCAAATACGTTAGGGCGTGCGCATACCCTGATGTTGCACAGCAAATGAGAATGAACAGTTTTCAACTCTGCACCACACTGTGGATGGATCTCACAAACATCATGTTGAGTGAAATAAACCAGACATGAGTGCTAACTGTATGAATGCCATTGCTATGAAAACAAAGTTTATTCATGATGCTATAAATCATAAAAGTGGTTCCCTTTGTGGGAAGTAGTGAATAAAAGGGGATGCAGGGGGCTTCTCGGGTTCTGGTAATGCTCGATTTCTTGCCCTGGGTAATGGTTTACTGGAGGTATTCACTTGGTAAGTTATCGTTGAGCTTTATGCTTGTGATATTTTTCTTTTTATATGTTCTACTTGAATTTAAAAATATGCTTTTAAGTAAAAATATATGTACATTTATATGCTACATATGCATTTGTTCTGCACATATATGTTTGTATGTGTATATAATCACATATTGTACGTGTAAGTGCACTCATAGGCGCACATACCTGTTATGTATGCACACTCTGAGAGCTATGTCCTGTACAGACCACAAGATGGAGCTATAAGTCAATAGAAAGGAAACAACTTCCCAGTTGCTAAGTTTTGGAAAAGTTATTTTTTCCTTGAAAGCAAGGAGATAATGCTAAGATTACTTATTCTTCCTAACTTTAGGAAAGGACTTGTCTTTTACCTCTCAGTTGTCTTTGAACTTTCCCCCCACCCCTTGTCCATGTAACTGCAACCCTGTTTGCCATTTTAATACATCATCTTTTATCACTATCTAGACTGTGCCTTATCCCTAATCTCTCTATATTCTTTTTTTCTTCTTTCTTGTTTGTCTTTCTCTTACCTTTTACTTTCATATATATACTTTTTCATTGCTCTTTCTCCTTGAAAAATTTGCTTGATTTTTGGCATTTCGTGATTTGTAGTTTGTGGTTTTTTTTCCCCCACCATTCTTGATTTAAAAATGGAAGTCATGGAGCCCCACTTCCCTCAGGATTGAAATAAATAGGGGAGGGGAGATTGAAACTAATACCTGCTGAACTTTCTCATGTGGAGAATAAAACTACCCCCACCCCACACTGGGCTGCCCCGATGCATTCCCCAGCCAGCACAGTCTAGCTGAATCCACAGATGTACATCACCTGTTTTTTGTTTCTGTAAATTGTAACTGCTTCTGTGGGCCTGGGGGAGAAGCATCTAGAATGCTTTCTCTCTACTTGGATCAAACTGCATAAAATTAATTTTTCTTTTTAAAAAGGGATTTTTTAATGTTTTCTAATAGTTTTCACATAAGTTGTATTTTTTTGAATTTATTTTTTAAAGTGGTATATAAAAATTGTACATATTAATGGAGAACCATGTAATGTTCAATACATGTATATATTGCTTATTGCTGTGACTTTTCTATTCTGTGATATTCCCTTCCTCTTCTCTCCTCTCAATAGAGCTGACCAAATCCATAGATCTGACAAATTATTTTCTATAGCTGTTATTCTGCAATATAAATATGCAGTCATTTTTCCAGTTACTCTCCATTTTATGGATGTTGGGTCATTTGGTTTTTGCCATTACACAATGCTGAGGTAAATACCCCAGGGACTATGGCCTCTCTTCCCATTGGACAGAGTCCTTAAAGTAGGATTATTGGACATAAGGAACGGATGTTCAGAATTTGACAGGAACAGTCATGTGTGCATCTTAAAAGTTGCAGTATTTTGTGTTCTCCAGTAATATAAGGGGGAGCCCACGTTTTGGTACTGGGGATTGAACCTAGAGGCACTTAACCACTGAGCCACATCCTGGGCCCTTTTTATTTTTATTTGGAGTTGCTTAGGGCCTGGCTGAGTTGCTGAGGCTAGCCTTGAACTTGTGATCCTCCTGTCGCGGCCTCATGAGTCAATGGGATTACAGAAATGTCCCTCACCAAACATAGCCCAGCGAGAGAGCCCATTTCCTGACACCTTGGCCTTGGTGTTGACGAGCTTGGTGGGTTTTGCCATTTTTAATCCTCTTGGGTGAAAATGATGCCCATTTTGAATTTCAGTATTTTAGTACTGGTATAATTGTGACTTCGGTATGGAAAATAAAGTTTCTCTATCCCTGCATGAATTGACTTTAAGTTATAAAAATAATTTTGAGTTTAAAAAAGGGAGAAAATTATGTCCACTTATAAGCAGAAAGAAAAAGGAGTTACTTTTACTGTATTTGACTTAAAAAAAAAAACTTGTTTAATACTCTCCAACTTGTGTTTTTTTCTAAATATTTTTTTAGTTTTTAGGTGGACAAAATATCTTTATTTTATTTTTTAGTTGGTGTTGAGGATCGAACCCAGTGCCTCACGCATGCCAGGAGGGCGCGCTATCACTTGAGCCACATCCCCAGTCCCCCCCTTTTTTTTGTATTGGGGATTGAACCCAGGGGCACTTTACTACTGAGCTATAG
>NW_025999896.1:2458946-2558147 GCF_001458135.2 Marmota marmota marmota | reverse complement strand
TTTTTTTTTTTTTTTTTTTAAATTTTGAGACAGGGTCTAACTAAGTTGTTGAGGCTGACATCTATTCAGTGATCCTCTTGCCTCAGCCTCTGAAGTTGCTGGAATTACAGGCATGCGCCACTTGCCTGGATCCTATCTGTGCTTTTAAAAATGAAAAACGGGGCTGGGGATGTGGCTCAAGCGGTAGCATGCTCGCCTGGCATGCACAGGGTGCTGGGTGCTGGGTTTGATCCTCAACACCACATAAAAATAAAATAAAGATGTTGTGTCCACTAAAAACTGAAAAATAAGTATTAAAAAAATTCTTTTTTAAAAAAAAAAAACTAAAAATGAAGATATGTAAATTCATATTCTTCTTTATTCACAAGAGTTTTCTACTTCTCCCTTCCCCTCTTCTCTATTTAATGAGCACTTTCATATGTCTTATATCATTTGACCCTCATAGTAATCTTCAGAGATAAGCAGTTTGATAGATGAGGAGGCCAATTCATAACAGTTAAATCATTGTGTTTAGGCTGAATCAATGGCAGAGATCTAGAGCTTAAGTCTTGTTGTCCTTTGCCTTAGGTGTTGTCTCCTAGGCCTTTTCTCTTTTGCTTTTGGTTTCCTACCACAGTTCCTTTTTAGGGGTCCTCACTTGTCCATTTCTTACTGACTTTGAACAGGAAAAAGGACAAAGTACTCACTTGACCAACAAGAAGCATTATCCTTTACTAGATTTTCAAGCAGTGTTTTGCTTGCTTTGCATCGTGAGAGTCAGTGGAAGGAACAAAAGATTGAGTATGAGAAAGCCTAGGTTGGAGTTTGACTCTTTCATTTTATATAAGACAAAGATAATGACAACTCTTCCAAATATTATACAGTTCAAGTGAGAAGAATGTATGTGAAGATTCTTTATCAACTCGAAAGTGTTTTATAAGCATGAATGAATACTTGTTGTCACTGATTTTAGCAGGAAATATATAGGTGGCATGCCATCTGGGGAAGTCTTTCTCTCTTGCATAGAACATGTAGAGGTCTCTAAGAATAGTGAATTTGAAGTGCAAAATTGGGGTATGGGCTATACATGGTCTAGATTAGAAAAAAGAGAAATCAATTTAAGGGGGGGGGGGTTGAGAAGAATGTGGAAGAAACAAGACCTGAGATGGCCCTGGTAAAATGTGTAGAATTTGAACAAATGTATTTTTTCCTCTTGTGTACTTTTCTTGAATCCTACACTTTCTAGAGCAATAGCTTCCTTACCAAATTTGCAGTTTGGCATCCTGCTGGTTGCATAAAAGTCACCTGAGATCTTACAAATTTCCTGGATTCTGTCCCCAGAGGAAAAGATGCTATGGTTAATCATGTGGGTGTCCATCTCAATCATTTACGTTTTTCAATATGATTTAGATGAATTGATACAATGAGAAGCAAGGTTGTTGAGGTGGAAATAATGTCTGTCTAGGCAGTCCTTGGCTTTTCTGCATCTTGAATATACATATACATTATTCATTGGTACCCTTAAACAGTCTTTTAATACCAGATTTGGATTTTTTTGTTCATCAGTTGAAGAACCCAAAATTCCACTATTGTTGGTGGCACTGTCTTCCAGCCAGTGACTTTGCTTTGCTACCCTCACATCTTGGTTCATAGAACAGTGTTACTTTGCATACTTGAGATTTTTATTGTATTTTATCTTTATAAAATAAATTAGATTGGAAACACATGCTAAGGGGAAAACATTAGTGTCAAGACAAAGTTGGAACTCATTAGACATGTCAAATGCCTACATGCAAATTATAAATTGTGTTCCTCGATTGGACACTTACTGGATTTGTCGTTTCACAGTGTTTGTGAAGAGCCAAGTGAAGGCAGAGCGGAGTTGTTATTGAGGACAGGGTCCAGAAGGCTAGCTCCAAGAACAGAAGTTCCCTTATCCTATATGAGCTTGTTGACTTTTGCACAGTCTGTTTCTAAGCATGTTTTCAAGGGTGCCTTGGGTAATAATAAAGTACAGAGCTGCTTGCAATAAATGTTGACCATTGGATGGTTGTAGCTGAACCTGAATCATCAACCAGCAGATGGCTCTCTGTCACCATAAGGTTTAGCAGAGCAGTCACTTCAGCTCTTGGAATTCTTAGGTGTTTTGTACATCAGGCCTCCTTATCCCTCTTCTACCTTTTAGGTACCCATGGCAATCAAACACTTAAAGTAAGAAAAGTGTCCTTTTGGTTTTACTTGGTTTTAAATTTCTTAGATGACCCTGAGGAATAGCGGTTTCAGATTTCTGAAGTTTGGGTTGGGGACCAAAATAATGACTTCTGATGACCTTTTCTACCCTACATTTCTATTCTATGAACTATTTTATTAGGGTTTTTATTAACAGTAAAAAAAAGACAGGAAGAAATAGGGTGGAGTATTGGATTGAAAGATGTTAACAGTCTAGTAGATACGGCTACAAGCAACCATACATCCACAGGTCATGCTCTTGAAGGAACATTCTTACTTTGGAGTTGTTATTAGGTACTATAGTGAAATTTGAAAGATGATGAAAAACTTCCCTTTTTCCAAATTGTGTTAACTCCCCCAAGTTGCCCAGGTAAATTTGGCTAGCAATGCATCTCTCTCCCCCTTTAAAAAAAAAAATTTGTTTAAAATTTGAAAACCTAATGCAAATGTTTTTCTAAGTTCTATGGTGTAATTTCCTTGGATAAGGAAAATATTTTCCTTATTTAAGTTCTTATTTGCCCTGGATTGATACTCTGGATTAATTGAAGCGAAGATTATTTTCTTAAATTAACAAAATTATTTTGAGAATTTTCTTTGCATTATGCACAATGTTGGGCATTTTTTGTCCTTAGAGTGTCAGCTTCATGAGGTCAGGCATCTATCACTCTTGTTCACTTCCAAGTCCCTGAGATGAGCGCCTGATACATTAAGGGTACTCTGTATTTGTTGGATGGTTGGAGGGATAGATGGACGGGGTACAAAAATATAATCGGATGGAGTATTGGACTGAAAGAAGTTAACAGTCTATAAATATGGCTACAGATACTCACATACCCATAGAGCATGAGCTTCAAGGAGGAGTGTTATTTTGGGGTTGTTATTAGGAACTGTGCTGATGCTTGAAAGTAATGAGAAATTTCCCTTCCTATGTTGTGTCCATTCCCTCCAACTGGGCCAGATCTGGAAATCTCTATTTCTATATCCAGTCTACTCACCAGTACTTGTGGAATTTCCCTTTGAATCAGTATGTTAATTGTCCCTTTCTCTGTGTTCCCTGGTGTCCTTTCCTTTGTCTAGATCCCATTGCTGCCCACCTACATCACTGCACAGCCTTCAGCCTCTTCCCCACTACAGCCTCTCTTCAGAGTAATCCATCTGCGTCCTGTTGCCAGACTTTGTCTCTAAAGAATTTATGTCAAAGAATCTATTTCTGATTGAAATTTGAGACTCGGTGCATCTTTATGTTCACAGAACGAAACTACACAAAAAGTTTTGAAAAAGGAATTGCCCTTAAATACCATAGTAGCATTTTCACATCTATAGGCAAGTCTAGTTACGAAACTTTGCAGACTCGATTCAATTCACTGACACCTTAGAAATAGCTTTACTAGTCCAAACTGCAAACCTCCCTTGTGGTCTGTGAATTGTCAAACACGGATATTTTTTCCAGACAAAACAAACATTTTGTATAGTCACTGTGACATCTTTTTGAAAAGCTACTTCTTGGAATTCACTGCCTTTTCAATTCTGTATTCAGTTGATAAGAACGTCCTCCCTATGAACTTTAACAAGCTTCAGCTTCATTTGTCAACAGAAAGATGGATTATCTGTGCCCCCATATTATTACAATTTAATAACATATGCTGTTTTCTTTGGGGGATGAAAATGAAATCATTTTTGTCTTTAGAAAGTGACTGAAACCTTGTGGTAAGATCTATGTGAGACAAATGCCATATTAATAAATATGTTAGTATCTATCTGATAAATTCTTTTTATTAGATAAGTTCCATCTTGAAAGAATTTAGATAAACATTTTTGATACATTTTAAAAAGGTGGGAGCCAGGCACTGTGGTGCAGACCTATAATCCCAGCTACTTGGGGAAACTGAGACAGAGGGATCACTTGAGCCCAGAAGTTTAAGGCCAAGGACTGGAGGAGTGGTTTAATGGTAAAGCACTTGCCTAGCATGTGTGAGGCCCTGGCTTACATCTCCAGCAAGGAAAAAAAAATGAAGTCCATCCTAAACTCGGCAACATAAGAATTAGCATTTCCTCTCTTTAACTTCCTTTGCAAAGGAGAAATACTCCTTGCTTGTCATTCCAAAAGTGAGGTTGAGATACAAGGTGTTTAACTGACAGAATTTCCTTTCAAGAAATTCTCTTCATCTGCTTGAACAGTGTTACTCTTTGCTGCTAAAATCTTGAAGGCAGGTAGCAGTTGATAAGTAGGATTTTTTTTTTTAATCTCTCAAAATGAAAATGTTAAATACTTTTCTCATTTTATCTTCCTTTGGCTTGAAGCCCTCAGTGCCCTCAGTGGTTTTCCCAGTTCTGTTTCGTAAACATTTACTGAATGCTGCTTCTCTGGCATATTCTGAGGCTGGTGGTTTTTTTTGTTTTTTTTTTTTTGTTTTTTTTTGGTACAGGGGATATAAACATGACTGTCATGTGGCCTCTTTCCTCACAGAGCTCATAATTTAGGAAGGGAGACAGATGAGTAAATAACTAACTACAATCCTGCTTGATAAATGCCACGTTAGAGGTCATGAGCAAAGTGCCATGGGAGCACCGGCGAGTGATTGATTCTCGGGAAGGGGGAGGGGGTGGGGATCAGGAAGGACTAAGCAGCAGAAGTGACATTTGAGTTGAGCCTTAGGGGATGAATAGAATTTTGCCAGATGGACAAAGAGATGGGGGTGGGGACACTTCAGACTCATACAAAAACATGAGAGTGTGAAAGTTTGTGCCTTTGTCTGAGTGGTTGAGCAGTGTGTAGGGCTGAAGGAGAGGCAGGGTGTGGAAGGGGGGATGTTGAAAGATGATGATGCAGAGATCACCAGGGCCTCGTGTTAAGCTCACACTTGACCTGTAGCTTCTGGGGAGTCACAGAAGTCTTGAAATATAGAAATGATATGGTGAGATATTTGTTTTTAGAAAGATAATTCTAGCAGCATAAGTATAAGATGATTTAGGTGAGTGTGACTGGGAGCATAGAGACCAATCAGAAGAACACCATCTCCACCGTCCACGTGAGAGATGATGAGAGTCTGAGCCCAGGAGGCTCTACCACTGGGGATGGAAATGAGGACATGGAGTTGAGAACCACCTCTGAGGGAGGCCTTGGCCTTTGATGAGATGTGGGGGAGAAGAGCAAAAATCATGGCTTGCATGACTTGCTGACCAAAACAGAGGATGCAGGAGAAGTAAGGCTTACAGGATGCAAATAATGCATTTGACTTTGTATATGTTAAGTTTGGAGGAATGCCAGTTGGAGATTCTGTATTTGTGCCTTTTCATTTAAGATAGAGAACACATAGGAAAATATCACGGGTAGAGATAAATTGGTAAGTCTTTAACAGTGATTTTTTTCAATCAGGGTAAAGGATGGAGGACATGCCTTGCCTGAATTTTTATATGTGGCGCTTCTTTTTAACTATTCATGTGCCATTTTTTTCCCCCTTACTCCCAGATTCTGATGCAGCACACTCAGGGCCATTGTGTATAGAACTGTACTGAATGATAGGCATCATCCCAAATGATGAATCTATAAAGAAAATAAAGCATTCTACATATAAAAATACCTGTAATCTTAATATTGTACCCGCTCTTATTAAAGAAAGGCACATGCATTGCTGGATTTCCTGGCAGGTTTAGGACATCAGCAAAACCGAAAACACCAAAATAGAGAGGAGGGAAGAGAGGAGGAGATGGCAAATCAGCTTTGGGAATTAGATAACTCTAGGAAGTCTTTCCTATATGTCTGTTGGTGATGTGTATTTAATAGTAATATTAAATTGTATCTATGTTGTCACTTTTGCTTTCTAAAAGGTGTTTAAAACACACACACACACACACACACACACATATACACACGCACGCGTGGGGCTGGGCTCAGTGGTAGAGCGCTCGCTTAGCATGTGCAAGGCACTGGGTTCCGATCCTCAGAATCACATAAAAATAAATAAAAATAAAGATATTATGAAAAAGTACATACATTGCTGAAGTCCCAATTTGTCATTTTTTGAGGTTACTAAAAGAAATTTGTACATTTTTTCCCTTTTAACATTAATTTGCGTTGCATGTGTGCATGCGTGCATGTGTGCTCTGGGGATTGAACTCACAGCTGCACTCGTGCTAAGTGTGTACTCTATCAGTGGGCTATACCTCCAGCCCTTTTGTATTAATTTTTAAAAGCATGTGTTACCACAAGGACCAATAGTGGAACATTTCAGCAGTAACTTAGAGAAGCAGTATCACCTAGTTGCAATTTATTCATTTGAATGGATACTAATAGCTGGTCACTGACGCACTTCTGAGGTTACTTTATATGCCTGTGATCCATGCACTGGAGTGAGCTGTATACAGAATCCCACGTGATTCCTGTTTTGACAAAGGCTGGCACTTGCAAGATGGTTTAAGGGTTTAGGGGTATGCTTTGATTGAAGAAAAAGCAAGGAAAGAAGTAAATTTGCAAAGCTAGGTGGAATTAAATAATTATTATATGGAATCTGAAATCTTGACATCTTGGATTCTTGGGGGGCCAATCATGTGAAGTTAAGGCTTTAAAGAACACATCTGTCTTTTGGATAAAGTGAAAGTGTTTGGCATGCTAATTATAGTACACTTGAATAAGGGAGACCAGCTATATGCTTAAAATCTTAGTCTAACGATTTAAAAAAAAATTTCCTCATTTGGCTTGGGTTTGTTTCTTAATACATATTATGTTCTTTGGTTGGTTTTAAAGGACTAAGCTAAAAATTAAATTAATATGACTTTTTGGGCTTGAAAATTTTAAGTGTCTCCTGTGTATATAATGCAATAATTGGTATAATGATAAGTTAGTTTCTTGAATGATTTTTGTTTTCTAAGCACTACATTAAGCATTTTCCCCACATTTTACATATTGTCCTCCCCCCGCCCCAAGCCACACACACAAGGTGGAATGAAAATGGCACCTATAATGAGAATCTGCACTTTGTAAGGCAGAGACTTTGGTTTGCCTGTAGTTGTTTTTTCTTTATCCCTGTTAATTAGAATAGTACCTCTCACAGAAGTACTGAGCAAAAAAAAAAAAAAAAAAAAAAATTGAACCCAGGGGCACTTAACCACTGAGCCACATGCTCAGCCCTTTAAAAAAAAAAATACTTAGAGACAGCATCTCACTAAATTGTTTGGGGCCTTGCTAAATTGCTGAGGCTGTCGTCCTGTCTCAACCTCCTGAACTGCTGGGATTACAGGCCTGTGCCACTGCACCCACCACAGATTTTTTTTTTTTTAAATAAACTAATTATTTAATCCTCCCAGAACCTGTGGAGATGGATATAACTATCCCTATACTTCTGGTAAGTGATGTACTGTTGTTAGCTGTTCACTCCATAATGGAAAACAGGGTATAGAAGAATAAAGGTGATTTTTCTGTTCTACCAAGTCTTTTTTTATTTTATTTTTTAAAAATTTTTAGTTGTAGTTGGACCCAATACCTTTATTTTATTTATTTATTTTTATGTGGTGCTGAGGATCGAACCCAGGGCCTCGCACGTGCTAGGCAAGCGCTCTATGCTGAGCCCCAGCCCATATCAAGTCTTATCTATATAAAAGGTTAAGCATTGGGATATCTGTTGTCTCTAGACAATATCATGCCATCGGGGCTAGAGGAATGAGCAACGATGGAGAAGTAACTTGCTGGAGCAGTGCCTGCACATAGCAAGTGCTTAACTGTGTCAGTTGTTGCTGTCACTCCCACTACTGCAACATTGCTATCGTCATTTTTGTTTTGAATCCAATCAGCTCTAAAGTGAACCTTCGTTTGTTTCGAAGTGGTCAGACATAGTTTCCTGAACAAGGTGATCCTCACAGCTCAGATAGATTGTGGAAAAGTCAGGGCAGGAGAGAGCGACTTGAGATGAGAAGAATCCAGTAAACTGGGACTGAGGCAGAGACTGGTCTCAGCAGGAACAGGAAATCCCCAATGTGTTTGGTGCAAACGGGGCATGTGGGTTACTAGAGGGAGTGAAGACTAAGATGGACAATCAGACTGTGTTGATTATATTATGAATGCTACATTACAATCATAAAATTGGATTTGAAACTGCATGCATTACTGTCTGTAAGCAACGAAGGAAAATTATATTATCTTTTTCATGCTATAATCAGTAATTGTAGCATTGAATCTGCTTGAAAAATATTTGTACATTTGGTGTCACATGGCCTGTGAGAAACTTTGTCCTAGTATGTCCTAGTATGAAGAATACTTCCAATTGGCTTTATGTGGTTGAAATTTAAGAACCTCATTTATCAGCCTCTTCTATGATTATTGAGTCAAATGTATCTTGGAGGATTATATGAGTATTATGTTCTCCCATCATCTCTTTAACAGGCTGTAATTCCCTGGGGACCAGGTTTGAGCCTTATTCATCCTCATAACTCTTCTAACACTAAACACAGTTCCTGGAACAGACTAAGGATGCAATAAATTGCGCAAATTGAATTTTCAAAGCATAGGAGGCTGGCCACCTCTGCACTTATGAGGGGAATTTGCATCTGAGCTGTATTTTTTGAGATGTGTAATGCATTTAATGTGGTTCTTAGGTCCAGCCTGATGAGTGAAGAGGCTAAGCGAGGAGCACCCAACCCTTGGCTCTTTGAGGAGCCAGAGGAGACCAGAGGCTTGGGTTTTGATGAAATCCGGCAACAGCAGCAGAAAATCATCCAAGGTACTAAATACCCAAGGATTGTGGGCTCAGAAACCTTTTCTGATTTTTGACTGTGGCCTTGAATGTTCCTTATCCTCATTGAAAATTGGAATGAAAACTGCTGGTCCTCTAAAGCTCTTGGCATTTTTGTGCCTCAGGGTACCTGAAGAATGGAAACCTGCTGTCACCTGTTTTAATAGCTGATGGAAGTAGTGATTTTTCCACTGGGTGAGAACAGGTCTGAATCTGATAAGTCTAGGGGACCTTAGTGCATATGCTCTTGACTGTTCTTCTAACACAGGACTCCACCTTTTTTTTTTCATATTTTTTTTAGCTGTCGATGGACCTTTATTTTATTATATGTGGTGCTGAGGGTCAAACCCAGTGCCTCACACTTGCTAGGCAAGCGCTCTACCACTGAGCCACAACCCCAGCCCAGGACTCCACCTTTTTCATCTGCAAAGTAAATCGGTTGACTTTCACCTCAAGTTCATCTTGCTTGTTAGTTATTAAAACCGCTAATTATTTTGTAACTTCTTCTTTTTTTTTTTTTTTAATATTTATTTCTAGTTTTCGGCGGACACAACATCTTTGTTTGTATGTGGTGCTGAGGACCGAACCCTGGCCTCACGCATGCCAGGCGAGCGCGCTACCGCTTGAGCCACATCCCCAGCCCCATGTAACTTCTATTTTTTAAAATTCAGAAGTAATGTATACTTTACAAAATTTAAGCACTATAGAGACAAGATGAAAAGCTCTCCGTTTCTTCAATTTCTAACCATAAATGGATCAATATGTATTTCCTCAGACTTTGTATATACCTACATATATTCAGTCTAAACACACATATATAAATGGTGTCATGAGGTACATAGCTGTCTTTTAGGTATTATTCCATAGGTTTATTTTTCTTACTAATGTGTGTTATGAACATTTTTTCCAATGTCGGCATGTACAGATATATTGTTCTAAATCTACTTTTTAAAGATCAACTTTATTGAGGAATATTTAACATTATCATAACTAGCACATATTTGAAGCATATGATTTGATAAGCTTTGACATATGTATACACATATGAAGCTATTACTACAATCAAAATAATGAACATAATCATTACTTCCTGAGGTTTTCTTCATGTCTCTTTAAAATTCTTCCTATTACCCCTCCTCCATCCCTAGACAGCTGCTGATCTGCTTTCTGTCACTATAAATTATTTTCTGTTTTCTATAATTTTACATAAGTAGAATGATGCAGTATGTGCTCTTTTGGGAGGGCAGGGGATCTGGCTTTTACTAAACATAGTTACTTTATCCATGTTGTGTATATCAGTATTTCATTTTTTTATATTATAATATGGTATCCCATTATTCACATTTACCACAATCTGTGTAACTGTTCACCTACTAATAGATATTTGCATGGTTTTCAGTTTGGGGCTGTTACAAGTACAGCTGCTGTGAACATGTACTTTATTTGTAGATTCTTTTTTTTTTTTTTTGTGGTACTGGGAATTGAACCCAGGGGCACTCTACCATGACTCTTTTTATTTTTTATTTGAGACAAGTTCTCTCTAAGTTGCTGAGTTAGCCTCAAACTTGCTCCCAACCTCAGTTCCCCAAGTTGCTAGGATTATAAGCCTGTGCTATCTCACCTGGCAAAATTTCAATTTTTTTAGGTAAATACCTATAAGTAGAATGACTGAACCATGTAGTAGAGGTAGGTTTACCTTTTATTTGTACATTTGGTACTAAGGATTGAACTCGTGGCCTTGTACCTGCTAGACAAGTGCTTTACCCCTGAGTAATACTCTAGCACTTTGACTTTTTAAAAAAAAAATTTTTTTAATAGAAAAAATTATATATGATATTTTGAAAATATTAATACATTGTGGAATGACTAAATCAAGCTAACATAAACATTCTTACATATATATAGAGAGGACACTTCCAGTCTACTCTTTAAGCAATTTTAAAGTATATTAGTCACCATGATGTACAATAGAGCCTTTTTTTTTTTTTTTAAAGGGACTGAAGATTGAACCCAGGGCCTTGCACACTAAGCTACCTACCCAGCTTCTTTTTATTTTATTTTAAGACAGTCTTGCTGAACTGACCTTGAACTTCATGCTGGCCTTGAATTTGCAGTCTTCCTGCCTAAGCCTCTAAACCTAGCACAATAGATCTTTTAAATTCATTTGAAACTATCTGAAATTTTGTGTCTTTTGACCAACATCTCTCTAATTCCCTCATCCTTCCTCCATCACCTAGCTCCTGTTAAACTCATAAGAGCAAAGTGAAGAATATGCTTGACTTTTTTCGATTCTGCATATTAGTGAGATCGTTCAGTGTTTGCCTTTCTGTGCCTGTCTTGTTTCATTTAACATAATGTCCTCTAGGTTCTTCCATGTTGTCACAAGTTACAGGATTTCCTTCTTTTTATGGTTGAATAGTATTCTATTGCTTATACATACCACACTTTTTTTTTTTTTTAAAATCCATTCATCCACTGTTGGGCACTTAAATTGATTAAAAAAAAAAATCTTGACTATTGGGAATAATGCTACAGTAAGCATGGGAATTGACATTTTAACCATGAATCTCCCAATCCATAAATACAGATTTAATTCTAAATAAATGGGTTTATTTAGTTTAATTTTCCTCAAAAGCGCTTTCTAGTATTCAATATACATATCTTGTCCATCTTTTATCAGATTTATCCATAAGTATTTCATATTTTTATTCAATTATAAATAGCATTTAAAAATTTTTCGGTGTCTGTTGCTCCTACATAAAAATACAGTTGATTATTTAAAAAATGTGTTTGGATCATGCAACCTTATAAAAATCACTAGTTTGTTCTCACAGTTTACTTGTTGAGAGTGTAGGATTCTATGCAAATGATCATGTATGTCAATAAAGACAGTTTTGTTCATTTCAATCTGGTTGCCTTATTATTGCACTTGCTACAACCTCTATTACAATGCTAAATAGAAATGGTGAGAGCAGACATCCTTGCCTTGTTTCTGATCTTATTGTTTCATTCACTTGGATACCTGCTATGGTGATATTTTTCTTTGTTCAGTACTGGGTATTTCTTAATTTTTAGAAATATTCTTGTGTTTATGTGGGATGCTACTGAGTTACTTGGGTCTTGCTTTATAAAACAGATCAATGAGGTGTTATAGAGCAGGACCTATGGACCAAATCTGACCTACTGTCATCTGTTATATGTTCTGCAAGTTGCAAATGGCTTTTAAATTTTTGAAATGGTGAAAAATAATCAAAAGAAGAGTATCTTGTAACTTGTTAAAAAAAAAAAAAATTATATAAAATTCAGTTTAGTGCTCATAAACACAGGTCTGCTTTTTTTTTTTTAATGTTGTAGATGGATACTATGCCTTTATTTACTTTTATGCTGACGGTTGAACCCTGTGCCTCACATGTGCCAGTCAAGCATTCTTCTACTGAGCCACAACCCCAGCCCTATAAATACAGTTTTATGGGAACACAACCATTCTCATTCCTTTATACATTATCTGTATATGCTTTCCTGCTTACGGTGGCAGAGTTGAGTAATTGCTCTAAGGATCATATGAACCACAAAGCCTAAAATACTTAATATCTACCAACTCCAGTCTAGAGTAGTTTACCCCACTAATGAGCCAAAATCATTCTGCATATTCTGTGTAATGCTTCATGAATAATGAAATATCTTGGTTGGTGGGAATAAATACTATGTCTGAGCTGGTTGAGCCCAGAGGTTCCTTCCCTTTACTGTTTGGAGTGATTCTTTTCCCCAGCTTTGGGGCGTTCCCTCATTGCTCATGCAACACTCAGTTAAAGACTCTCTGTCTAGAGCTCTCCCCATGCAGATCTGTCCTCTGTGGTAGTACCCTGAATACTTGAAATCACTGTGATCTCCTTGGACTCATTCAAGTCTGCCAGTTTCCACCTGGACTCCCCCAACTCGCCCACCATGGCTGGGAGCTCTCACAGGGGAGTAATCGGGGGCAGTCTTATTTGTTTCCTATTGCTCGGAGATCGCTGCTCTTCGTTTCCTGACATATGTATTTTGAAACTTGTATATTTTGCCTGGTTCTCCCCCCAACCCTTTCCCAGTAACTTTAGGCCAAAAGGAAATCTGGTCCCTGTCAGTCCATCTTAGCCAGAAGCAGAAGTCTAATTCTATTTTGAACTCCCCTTTGTGGTGAAATTGTCTGGTAAATGAAACACAGCAGCTCTCTTGGGGCTTCACCAATTACCGTATTTGAAGGAAAGTGAAAAAATAAAATAACACAGCTTTACATCGAGCACAGTGATTCTTGTACAATAGTTTTCTTCAGGGTTTACATACAGTTCCTGAAAGGACTGCCCTCTTGCTAATTTTTATAGATCATCTTTTTCTTTTTTTTTGGTACTAGGGATTGAACCCAGGGGCACTTTATCACGGAGCTACATCCCCAGGTCTTTTTATGTTTTTATCTGGAGACAGTGATAAGTTGTTGGGGCTGACCTCTAACTTGAGATCCTCCTGCCTCTGCCTCCTGAGTCGCTGAGATTACAGGTGTGTGCACTCTGATGAATTTTTTTGGCATTGTTGCTTTTTCCAAGAAAGGCTGTTTTCTGTTAGGGAAAGTATCTGTCACTGAGAAGGGACTGCATTCAGGGGTTGCTGTGCTGGATGTGAGAGAATGCTCCTCTTGAGTGTTAGCTATGGAGTCTCCACAGCAGAGCACATCCATACCGAGTTCCTCACTCTGAAGGCTTGCTGGCTTCTGGGGTTTGGGAATAGGAGGATGGAGGGGAGGGGAGGGGCATGTTTTAAATCAGATTTTTTTTTTCCTTCATGTTTTGAAATGCTGTGTCCCTTGTTGCTTTGCTTGCAAGCTGTTTTTCCATGATAAATGCAAACATGGAAGTAATCTTTATGCAAAACCCTTACTAGCCTTTTCTCTGCCTCAGGAATCTCGACGATGTGCTGAGGTTGCTGTGGTTCTGCCTCATTGCCATGTCCTGTATTAGATAAAAAATAAAAGCCAAGAGGGCTGGGGTTGTGGCTCAGCGGTACAGCGCTCGCCTAGCATGTGTGAGGCCCTGGTTCGATCCTCAACACCACATAAAAATAAATAAAATAAAGATATTGTGCCCAACTACAACTAAAAAATAAATATTAAAAATAAATAAAAGCCAACAAAGGTCACTTCTGACTTCCTTTTTGTCCATGGACTCTATTAACCCTCCTTTGTCTTTTTTTTTTTTTTTTTGTCACGCTGGGGACCAAACCCAGGGTTTTGTACATGCTTAGGCAAGCGCTTCGACCACTGAGCTATATCCTCAACCCTTTTTACTTTTATTTAGAGATAGGGTCTGACTAAGTTGGTGAGGTTGGCCTTGAACTTAAAATCCTGCAGGCAAGCACCACCATACCCAGCCAGTTAGTCTTTCTGTGCTTCCCTTGATCCTTAGAAACACTTCGAAAATCACCCAAAATGACAATTTATAGAATTTAGACTTCAGGGCAATGAATGCCTTCCTTGCCTAAACTGGAAACTAGGCCTCCTCATAACCAGTTGGCTTATCCTGGCTTCTGTGGGTTTTTTTTTTTTTGTTTTGTTTTTTTAAGCTGAAACTTGAGTCATAAATGGGTGTTAGGGAAAAGTGGCTGTGGTGGTGACAATGACTTGGTCACCTCAAACATCCCTGAGTTGGCACAAAGGAAGTAAACTGGATATAGCTAGACTCTTGTCCCTGAGTTGGATGGCCAGGCTTTGGGAGAGGTGTGAGGTGCCCCAACTTTTCTCAGGAGGTCCCTGTTGATAGGGTCTCTTAATTAGCACAATTGAGTTGTCTTATTCTGTAGATATTCTTTCTAGATCTGAGCAGAAAGTTGTATATTTATTCTATATTTCTGTGATCTTAGGTCTCTAAAGGTTTTCATGTGAAATAGGGATGGGGAAGGTGGATAGCCAGATTCCATTTTACACTGAGGAATCTTAGTTGCTAATCTTTGAACCCTTGCAGTCACAACTTCACAATTTTCTTGGACGACGTCCTTTCTTATGGCTGTCACATAGATTAGAAGGATCCCTTTCCTGAAATCTTAAAACTAAAACAATAATAAAATCACTATTCTTGGGATTTGCTCTAAGGGTCTTCCTAAAATTGTAATTGACTCCTTTATCTAACTTGATTCAATCTTTCCTTCCTTTGTTCCTGCTTTTCATCTAGGGAGAGCTGCTTACATATGTTAGATGTGAGAAGTTTCATTGTGACTCTCCAGGCACTGGATAACACAATGTCAATTGATTTTTCTGCTAAACTACACTCAGGGCTATCTAGTATAGACTAGAGCCTTTCCATCTAGCAGAGACTAATTTTTTTTTTTTTTTTTTGGTCTATAAGCAGAGTCCTCTGTGGTCATTGGTTGATTGAAACAGCAAGTGTGCTGCCTATATATATAAGTCCTTGGGTAAACCTAGTAGTGCCACCAGCTGGGTTTGCATTTGATGGCAAGGACAGGAAAAGACACATTCTCAGTCCTTGGGGTCCTTGTCATGTGCTCAGATTGGGGTCTGTGGTTGTAGCTCTCAGTAATGTCCCTTTGTGACTTTCCAACTCCTTGAAGAAAATGTAGGGTCAACACTCCAGTATATAGGCACAGGGAAGGACTTCCTCAATAGGACACTTAAAGCTCAGGAAATAATATCAATAATTAATGGGTTGCATCAAATTAAAAGCTTCTGCACAGCAAAGGAAACAAAATGTGAAGAGAGAACCTACAGAACGAGAGAAAATCTGTTAGCTACTCTCTAAAAAATGATTAATATCTAGAAAAACAAAACAAAAACAACCCAAAAACTTAATACTGAAAAAAAACCCCAATTAATAAATGGGTAAATGAATTAAACAGATATTTCTCAAAAGAAGAAATACAATGACCAACAAATGAAAAAAAGTTCAATTAGCAATTAGGGAAATGCAAATCCATACTACAATGAGATTTCATCTCCAGTTAAATTAGCAGCCATCAAGCATATGAATGAACACTAATAAATGCTGGAGAGGATGTGGAGAAAAAGGAACACTTCAACACTGTTGGTGGGATTGTAAATTAGTACAATCACTATGGAAGTCAGTATGGAGGTTCATCAAAAAAGTCGACATGAAACCACCAGAGGACCCAGCTACACCATTCCTTGGTATTTATCTTAAAGAATTAAAGTCATCACACTATAGTGATCCATGCATACCCATGTTTATATCAGCACCATTTATAACAGCCAAACTACGGAACCAGCTCAGGTGTTTTGTCAATGTTATGAATGGACCAAGGAAATGTGCTTATGTGTACACAAGGGAGTTTTGCAGCCATAAAGAAGAATGAAATTGTCATTTGCAGGAAAATGGATGAAATTTGAAAACATTATGTTAAACAAAATAAAACTTAGAAAGTCAAAGGTCATATGTTTTTCTCTCATATATGGAAGATAGGAAACAGGAAAAGAAAGGTGGGGACGAAGACTTCATGAAAATAGAAGGGAGACCGGTAGTGTGGAGGAGAGAGACCAGGGAGAAGAAAGAAGGGAGGGGAAGGGGAAGTCCCAGAATGATATTGACCAAAATCTATTGTAATATCATGTGTATGTACCGATATATAACGAGTTCCACTATTATGTATAATGACAATGCATAAATGAATAACATGGGAAAATATGGATAAAAACATAGAAAAAAATTGGTAAAATATTGATAACTTTTTGCTGTGGAAAATTTTAAACATGAGAGTAAGATAATGACTCCATTTCCCCCCCTCATGCTGATTCAGCAATTACACCCTATAAACAATCTGGCTTCATTTCTATGTCTGCCCACCTACCCATTTTTTAAAGTATGGTTCCTATGTAATCATCATTCATACCAAATTAACAGTCTCTTAACATAATCAAATATCTAGTCAGTGTTCAAATTTCCTTGATTGTCCTGTGATGGTTTCTATCAGACTGTTCAGTGTGGTCCATACATTGAAATCAGTTGATGTGTCCCTTAAGTTTCTTTAATGAAAAGGTTTCTTTTCCAACTTTCCCTTTTTTCCTCCAAAGTTCTAAACGGGATCATTTGCCCATAGTTACCACTATCTAGATTTCACCGTTTGAATCTTATATTGTTTAGCATATTCTTCTGTCCCAGGTATTTGGTGGTTAGATTTAGTGAGTCGATCAGAATCAGGTTTGTTATTTTTGGCAAGAATACATACTGATGATTGTCCTTTTGTTTTTAATCTACAGTCACCAGATTTTCCTCCCCCACTTACATGACATTCATTTACAGAATGGTTTTCCTGAATGTCTAAAGATAGGAAGTATCCACACACACAATTGCTCCAAAGGGATTTTCAGAAAATGATTGTATTAGTTTTCTATTGCTGCTCTAATAAATTAGCACCCGCTTAGTGACTTAAAACACATTTAATATTGTGCAGTTCTGTAGGTCAGAAGTTTAAAAGATCTACATTCCTTTCTGGAGGCTCCAGGGGAGAATCCATTCCCTGGTCTATTCCTGCTTTTAGAGGCCACCCACATCCTTTGGCTCAAGGTACCCTTCTTTCTTCCTTTAAAGCCAGCGACTGCATCTCTCTGACCCATCTTATCTCCCTGTGACAGCAGCTGGGAAAGTTCTCTGCTTTTCAGGAGTCATGATTATACTGGATCCACCTAGTTAATGGACACTAGTTGCCCTTTTCATCCCTGTTGACCTTAATCACATCTGCAAAGTTTCTTTTGCTGGGGAAAGTAATATATATTCACAGGTTCCAGGGATTAGGACGTGGACATCTTTGAGCAGGGGCCATTATTCTTCCTACCACAATGATCATCCATCTTTTAAAATTCACACCATTGTAAACCTGAAGGTTTTGTGGTCTGTTATCAATGATCTATTGTGATATCATGATGTCTTGAGTTAAGAGATAGAGTAGGGCAGGTTATGGAAGAACTGTAATTATGACATCATCATAGTTTTGCTGGTTGCAGTGGACTGTTTGCATGGTTTGTGGTGATTTTTACTTTTGTGGGTGGCAGCATTTTGGTGATTATCCCTATGTGGCCATATCACTTACCTTTAGAAATGCTTCTTTACAACCTGGAGAAGCTCAGGTCATTGAGCTTCACAATGACCCACTCAGAGTCTCCATGATCAAGGTCTTCAGTGTCTTTGGATTAGGGAATGAAATTTTATTACAACATTTAAACATGTTGAGGAGATGCTGAAGTCCTGGAGATATTATTTGATTGGAGCAGCAGCAGTTTTAGTCTTCTTTCTCTTGTGCTTTAGAGAGATGGCCTTTAGGTAGTTAGACAATAAGTTTGAGAGAAAAGAATAATGTAGCTATTTTTCATTCATAATGTCTCTACTAGATAAAACAACTTGGGACTTTCAACCTAGTTGAAAGCACTAGACGAATCTCCTCTTATTAAATTGTTTTACCTTTTAATTCACATTGACACTTTACCTTCAGTCCTATGTATAGATTATCCTGCGGATGCATTTGGAACTTTCCTGTAGCATCCGGCATCCTATAACAGTATTTGGTTGATGATAGATTTCTCTTGGAGGCCATCCAAGAGGTTGTTACTAAAGACCAAAGGAATCTCATTATAAAGTGATTTTGCTATAAAGTGGTCCCTTGGAATGGTCCCTAGAGATAGCAGGTCATTTATAGTTAAAAAAAAAAAAAAAAAATACACAGTGTCAAAAAATGTCACTAAGGGGTCCTTACCTCACACCTTTAGTTAAAATAAGTTCCAGATGAATCAAAGAGCTAAGTGTAATGATTCAATTCCATAAAAAGCCTTTGAAAAAATATAAGTAGATGTTAATGTGATCTTGAATAGGAAGACCTTTGTGATTTCTGCTTTTGTAGATGTACCTTTATGTGAAAGTCATTTAAAAAGCCCGTAAACAAATGAAGCCACACTGGCATAATCTGACTTCATTTGGCATATTGTTTGGGTGAAAAGAGTCAGCTTTAGAGGGTTCTTTCCAATGTACCTGGAAAAAAGACTGTGGTGACTGCCTCGTTTATTTAAAAAAAAAATCAAAATTTAAAGAAATTATCTTGAATAACTTCCTCACTTTTCTGTTTAAATATTCAAAAACCAGAAAAATAATACATTTTTATGTTTTAAAACAGAAGTGCAATTCTACTATACTTTGTTTTATATTCTGCTTTTATACTTAATAACATGAACTTCAGTATTAAAGAATGCAGAAATCTCAGTTTTGAGGTGAAATTGCCAATCTCAGGCTGAGGCCCAGTATAGGGAAGAGCACCAAGCCTTCCCTGCTGAGCAGAAGCTCAGCTGGGGGTCACTCCATTTCAGAGGAGTTGAAGAGGTGCTGCCCCCTAGCTGGGGTGTCAAGGAAGACTGTTCCCTGTGAAGTATCTCAGTGGAGGTACTGGGAGGTATTAGAAACACCAAGGAGGGCGTGTACTGCTGTCTACTAGCTACTGGGCACTGAAGAAGCTGAACATAGAAGCTGTAAACACTGATGGGTCCTGTCAGGAGAGAAAGCTCGGGGGCTGGGGTGTGGCCCAGCGAGAGCACAGGCTTAGCTTGGGGTTTTAGCCTCAGCAATCACCACCTTGGAGAGATAGCAGGTGGTGGTGGTAGAGAGGGGTGGTGGGGAGGGAGGCCCACCCTCGGACACACCGGTCCAGGAAACAAAAACCCTGGCAAAGGAAAAATATATTTAAGAGATCCACGTAAGTATTCAGAGAACTCAGGAAAGGTGATTGTGGAGCTGAGAGACAAAGAATTTACATCCAGCTTCCTGTTTAGATATCTTTAGGGAAATACTTCAGGGAAGATCATTGTAAATACATCATTGCATATTATCTGAATGTTATATATATTATATACATTCCATAGACTTATGATTGATAAAGGGGCACAGTCTACTCTCAAGATGGATTTTGATCCGTAAATTGAACTTATCCTCCAATTACATAGTACTTCAGAGCTTCTAGTTCTTCACACTTCAGTTAGCCTTAGGTAACATTGTTCTTCTTAATTCTTACAAATCTGATAAATTTTAAAAAAACTATTTTTTTTGTACTTTAAAAAAATTAGCAGTGGTGTGAAAGCTTTTTTGTGTGTTCTAAAATTCTTGTGTATTTCCTATCTATATCCTTTGCTTATTTTGAAAATCATTTTAGTATAAGCTGTGTTATACTTAACTTTTTGTTTCTATGTTAAGTATTATATCCCTTGTCTCATATATTGAGTTGTGTTATATGCCTGAGTGTACTTATGGACTTTAAATTGCTTTCCTTTGATTTTTAGAGAGTTTAATTATTTTTCTCTTTGTTTCAGAACAGGATGCGGGCCTTGATGCGCTTTCCTCTATCATAAGTCGCCAAAAACAAATGGGTCAGGAAATTGGGAATGAATTGGATGAACAAAATGGTAAGGACTAGTTTGAGATTGATCATATTTGCATTTGTTATAAATACTATAGGCTTGATTTGTTGAAGGTTTCAAAAATATGTAACAGGTAAAGTGGCTTAATGTCAATAGATTGTTAAAGCTTAATTCAATTGAGGGTGATTTGTGGCTGATTTTGACTGTAATTATAAAGTCCTGTGTAAGGAATTTGATTTTAAAAAATTCCCATTTCTCAATAATTATTTTACAAATTATTATTATTTTTTTGTGGGCAGGGTTACTGGAAATTTAACCGAAGGTCAATTTTCCACTGAGCTACATTTCCAGCTCTTTTTTATTTTGAGACAGCATCTCACTAATTGCTTAGGACCTTATCAAGTTGCTGAGGCTGGCCTTTAACTAGTGATCCTCCCATCTCAGCCTCCCAAGCTACTGGGATTACAGGCATGCACCATGTGCCTGGCTCAGTAGCTGCTTTTAAAAATATTTGTTTTATGATCATTTGTCCCAAGAGCTTTTCTTTCATGTAGAAATGTTATGAAATTACTCGGTGCTTGACACACTCTGATTCAAGACATAATTAGGCTTGAATGGGCATCCTATTATCTACACACCCAGTGGAGTTTGGGCTTCTTTGACATAAATACCAGGTTGCAGGGCAAAAACAAAACAAAACAAACAAAAAAAACTGTTTAAGGATCTTTGTTCAGGACTTGATTTGACACATGAGATTTGAGAAAGATTAACTTGAAAACCACAACAGACTGGACTGGGAGAGACAGAGCTTTGAAACATGGATGGTACCTGAAAGACTCTTGCTTGGACTGTGTAGTGGGAAGGGATATTATGGTTTTGTTGTAAGTTGTCTCTCAAAAGCTCCTGGGTTAATGCAGGAATGATTAGAGGTGAAATGATTGGATTTTGAGAGCTGTAACCGACTCAGTCCATCCTAGTTTGAATGGACTGGGTGGTGTGATGTGGTGGAGGGAGGTGGGTCACTGGAGGCATGAAGGGTTCATCTTCCTGTGGTTGTCCTCCATCCCCCACTTCCTGACCACCATGAGGTAAGCAGTGTTTTTCCACCACACCCTTCTATCATGATGTCCTGCCTCACCTTGGGTTCAGAGCAATGGACTTGGCCTGCCATGGACTCAACCTCTAAAACTCTGAGCTAAAAATAAACTTTTTCCTCCTTTAAGTTATTCTGTCAGATATTTGATCACAGTGTCACAAAGCTGACTAAAATGGATGAGAGCCTGAACAGGAGTCTTAGCAGTAGGAATGGAGAAGAAAGGATAGATGCGAGGGGCTGGCAGTGCTTTTACTGGGACTGACAGGGAAATTGAGAGGAGTCACTGTGAGTAAAGAGCATAAGACCAGTTTGAACATGTCCAATCAGAGATGCCAGTAAGAAGGCCAAATGGAAGTGTCGAGTTGACAGTTGGAGATATGGTACCAGAACTCAGGGAGAGGACAGGAAAAGGAAAAGATGGGAGAAACTTAGCATAGGGGTGGTACATGAGAGCATAACAGTGGACGAGCCTGTAGCGAAGCTAGCATTTACAGAAGCCCCCTGCTGTGTGCTAAGCACTGTCATCTGTGTCATTTCATTTAGTCTACACTACATCACGAAGGCAGTATCATCTTTGTTAGAGACAAAACTCAGAGCAGCTGAGAGCATCATAATGCCACATCCTCATAATGTCACATTTATAAGTGACAGGATTGAAATACTAACTCAGGTTTTCTAATTCTATTATGACTGACTTTTCTGTTACACCAGCCTCCTTTCAAGGAAGAAGAAGTAGAGGGAAAAATACAAAGAAAAAGGTTCTGAGGTCTTAGCTTTTGGTAATGGTACTATGATGGAATACCTTCCAAGGAAAGTTACCATCATGTATGAGCCAGCATTGAATTCCTGGTATGGGTGAAGTCTCACTGTGAAGGGAGGGTTGTACTTGTCAAAATTGTATAATGGGCACTTTTTTGTTTTTTTTTTCTTGTTCCTAGGAAGAATGAGTTCATTTGTTCCCAGGTATTATTCCACTTGTCTATCACATCTATTTATTATCTATCACATATAGATTATTAAAACAAATGGAGAAACACTGTATAATCCTGATAGTGGTTTTTCATAGTTTCAGTATAGAGAGGAAAACAATTTTGTCCTTTTCCTGACAGTGCAGTTTATGTATTTGCATATAATTCAGTTGTTGGCGAGTTCCTTGGTTGAAATAGTATTGGCAAGAAAATAAACTTCATAGAAAAATCTGCCAACATGAAGATATAGCTGAGCAGTAAAAGCTCTTGCCTTGCAGTTGTGAGGCCTTGGGTTGGATCCCCAGAAATATTAAAAAAAAAAAAAAAAAAAAAGGAAGATCTGCCTATTTGGTGTAAAATTGTTCTTTATCCCAAAGAAATTTAGCCTGTTCAATGGGTCTGACTACAAAAGACTCTGGCCCCAAACTAGTGAAGCATGCCCAGCATGTGATGTGTGGACAGGAAGTTAAGAAAAGGAGGTATATTATTTGATGGGGAACTTACTAAAAATATGGTGAAATCACATATTTTTCCAGCATAAGCAATCACATCAGCACATCTTTATCTTGTTTTTAGTTTATTGGTTATCATACTTTGCTGCAAATTAGAATCCCCTGGGGAGCTTTTTAAGACTTGAAACACCCGAGCTATAGCTTTGTTAGTTTTCTATTGCTGCTATAACAAAGAGTTAGTGGCTTAAAATAACAGCTCCATCGGTCACAGGCTCTGTCATGGCCTAACTTGGTTAAAACCACGATGTTGGCAAGGCCATGTTCCTTTCTGGAGGCTCTAGGAGAGAATCCATTTCTTGCCTTTTCCAGCTTCTAGAGGCTACCCACATTCCTTGGCTCATGACCTCCTCTTCCATCCTCAAAGCCAACAACAGTAGCTTGAGTTCTTCTCATAATTCGTCACTTCTGCTCATGCTGCCTCCCTGTTGTGCTTTTAAGAACCCTTCTGATTATGTGGGGCCCACCCAGTGTAATTTCTCCACTCACAGGTCATTTGATTAGCCGCCTTAATTCTACCTGCAGTCTGGATGCCACGTTGCCATGTGATCTCACATAATCACAGGTTTCAAGGACAAAGACATGTGCATCTTTGGGGAGCCATTATTCTGTCTCCCATAGTACTTTATACCAAGTAAATTAGAATCTTCAGGACCGGGGCCCAAGCAGCAGTACTTTTTAAAGCTCCTCAGATTGATTTCAATATGCTGCGAAGCTGGAGAACCAGTCCTTATTAAATATGCCGAGAATAGTTGTAGCCCTGTCTTCCTCTGCGTCTCCCTGATCCGCATCTTCATTTGAGACCCGAGTGGGTATGTGTGTACATAGACAAACATGAGGTATTTTTCCCTTAGCTGCCAACATAAGCTGGGTTTTCTCTGTGGTGGCCTCCCAGGGAGACGACAGTTAAGCTAGTGGTTTTCTAATGTGCACATTTTCTTCTCAGAGATAGGGCAGAGTCAGCCATTTTCTCTCACAGGAACTGAGAGAAAGACTCTCTGAGGATAAAAAATTATATTCCTGCCAGGACAACAGTCAGCCTCCATTCGTTTTGTTAAAGTGAACAAAGGCCGTTATATCCATAGGTGGTAAGTGTAGAATTGCAGCCCCATCTGGATCTTTATTGTGATCTGAGTGTGTCATAAGTCAGGGGTACTGGAAAAAGATACCACTTTTGTTGTAAATATCTCCATATGATTTACCGAACTACTGAATCATTCTTTTGGTTCTCATTAAATGAGAGAAACAATAGGCCGGGATAATGGCCAGCCAGGCCATTTTGGAATCAAGTATCAAAACCTTACTAACAAAATCATTGTATTTAGAACATAACCACAAAACCAAAGGGTCGAATTAGCTTCAATTTAGAAATTCTGTTTTCAGTCCTCTCATAGAGAGTTAAAGAGAGCCTGGCCCACACCAGTCATTACCCTGTTCATATGCCAGTGAGCGGGCCTAATGAGGAGAGGATTAGCAGTGAAGCGAAAATCCCGGGGCTGGGACACCCAAACCAATGTACACTGGCCAAGGAGGAATGGCAGGAGGGAAGGGCATTGAGCCAGTGAGATCCCCCTCATGGAACCATCGAGTTTGTGCGCTTCAGCTCAAGGTGAACTGTGAGAATTGGTGGGCACAAGGGGTTGTGACAGACCACCCAGAGGCTGTTCCCAAACCAATAGCTATAGTGCTGGTTTATTGAGAAATTCTTTACGGTTCATGCTCAAAAAGACAGACTTTTTAAAAACATGAAAGCAGGAAAATGAATGGGGTTGACTTGACCAAAGTCGATGCTCTGAGACCTAGTTTTGGCATTGGCCCAACCTCAACAGCAGCACCACACAGAACTGTAGAGGCACGGTTCTGAGGGTGAGATGGCACAGAGAGCAAGTCTTTCCTAGCATGTGAGGGTCTTCATTATTCTCTCAGCTGCTCGGATATCTCCAGTTGGCCGGTCCTTTTGATGTTTCTCTGCTAGTCTGTGGTCATGTCCTTGCTTTCTGCAAGAATAAGATGTCTTCAAGAGTCCGTGGCTCCCTTTACAAGGAAATGGTGTGTAGAACCAGAATTTCTGTGCAGACTGGCCCATTGCCACAGGGGTGTCCTTGCCTTTCAAGCTCTTTGTCATTATATCATCATGATTTTTTTTTTTAGTACTGGAAATTGAACCTAAAGTGCTTTACCACTGAGCTATGTCCCCACCCGCCTTTTTAAAAAATTTTGAGACTGGGTCTTGCTAAGTTCTTCAGGCTGGACTTGAACTTGCAGTCCTCCTGCCTCTGCTTTCTAAGTCCCTGGGATTACAGGCATGTGCCACCATACCCGGCTGTGTGTGTGTGTGTGTGTGTGTGTGTGTGTGTGTGTGAGAGAGAGAGAGAGAGAGAGAGAGAGAGAGAGAGAGAGAGAGACAGACAAACACACACTTAGACACTGGCTCTCATTGTGTTGCCTAGGCTAACTTCAAACATACAAGCAGTCCTCCTGCCTCAGCCTCCTGAGTAGCATGCATGTGACCTATTTTCCCTTCTCTCTGAAATATTTTAGGATCTTTTATTTACCATCAATGTCTTGAAATTTTGTCAACATGCCTTAATATAGGTACATTTTTATTTATTGTGTTGGGTGCTTGAGGTCCCCTTATAATCTAGAAGTTTCATTCTGGAAAATTCTCTTGTTTCCTTTCTCCTATTTTTCTCTATTTTCTCTTATTGGTCAGATTTAGACCTCCTAGATTAATTCTCTAAGTCTCTTATTTTTTCTCTTGTTGTCCATTTCACTTCTTGATTTACTTTCTGATTTTAACAGCAGAAAACAATATACAGACAGTTGTTTTGCCCCCCCCCCCGCCCCGCCTGGTGCTGGGAATTGAATTTGGGGCTTCATGTATGCTAGCAAGTGCTTTATCACTGAGCTGCACCTCCACCTTTAGTTAAGTTTTTATTTATAAAATGGAATGTGTGCACATACACATACGGTGCAGGCCAGGCCTTGTGTCCCCCTACCCCTGAATGCCCCCATTATCTGCTCAGTTACTGCTTCCTTGTTCAACCTTGGTGAGTCACCAAATCCTATCATTAGAATTTTTCCACTGCTGTCCTTCACCACCAGCCTGTTCTGGGCCACTGTCACCTTTTACTTGAATTACTGCAACAGCCGGACTCCTTGCCTCTTGTCTTTATTTTCTAACTTTCCTGTACCTTATCTCAGAGAATTCGTTTTGGACCATAGACTCGTGTTACCAATTTTTCTTTCTTTTTTTTTTTTGGTACCAGGGATTGAACCTAGGGGCATATAACCACTGAGCCACATCTCCAGATCTTCTTGGTATTTTATTGAGAGACAGGGTCTCACTGAGTTGCTTAGGGCCTTGGTAAGTTGCTAAGGCTGACTTTGATCTTGTGATCCTCCTGCCTCAGCCTCTGGAACTGCTGGGATTACAGGTGTGCACCACTGCACCCAGCTCACGTTATCAGGTTTGGGTGGCACCCTGCTTTTACTCTGGAAAAGTCCACACTCGTTCCCCATGGATTAGTCACTGCATTCCCCACCACAGGGATTGTACACCCCACCACACTGGCCCACTTCAAGTCTTTCAGTGGTATCGGTGTGTTAGGCTTGGCCTCTGATGCTGTGTGGAGGTTTCATCCATCCATAGGGACCCTTCTGCCCATTCCTGTTTCCTGCCCTGCTGCTCTCCTTTCCTTCCCCACACCAGCCAATAATATCTTGCCTTGGCTGGAGCTGACTCGTTCTTTTCAGTTCAGTTTAGGTTAGGGCATTGTTTTCTTTGGGAGCTCTTCCCCTGCCACAAGCTCCCCTAGCACTTTGTTTTTCCATGGTTAGAGCTTTTGTCGCTTGTCCTTAGCTGTGCTGCAAGCTCCTAGAGGCCAGGCTTTCCCTTTTATTCTCAGTTGCATCTGCAGTGCCAGCTCACATGGCGGGTAGTGTTTGATTATACTTGTTAAATTAATGAACACGAATAAGACTTCACAGACTGAATCTTACAGGTTTTTGTAGACATCAGTGAACATGAAAGTATTTACTGTGTATTTGCCAAGTTTAATTAGACCAATTTGTTAGGCATTTATTTTTATAAAAGGAACTACCGCTTATGATACAGCAATTCAGCTCCACTGTATTGATCTTTTTTTTTTGGGGGGGGGTGCTGGGGATTAAATTCAGGGGCACTTGCCCACCAAGCCACATCCACAGCCCTGTTTTGAATTTTATTTAGAAAGAGGGTCTGAGTTGCTCAGCACCTTGCTTTTGCTGAGGCTGGCTTTGAACTCACCATACTCCTGTCTCAGCCTCCTAAACTGCTGGGATTATGGGTGTGTGTCACTGCACCTAGCTCCTTTTTAGTTTTTACTTTGAGACGAGGTCTCACTAAATTGCTGAGGCTGGCCTTAAACTTGTAATCCTCCTGTTCCAGCCTCCCAAGTTGTTGCGATTACAGGCATGGGCCATTCCATCCTGGCTAGAGATGTCTTAGTAGAGGAGGTCAGTCTCTTATTTTTGCCTAAAAGAACTTAACATCCCTATTCTGCCTGTGCCCACATCCTGGATTATTGAAATTTTACTATTTTCTTAAAGGTAAGAGACATTTATGAGGCATAATAGTCCCGGGTGAGCCTCTCTTTTCTCGTGTTAATCCGTTTTTTGGCTCAGGTTTCAGAGATTTTAGTCTATGGTTGGCTGGCTCCAAGGCAGAAACATCATGGTGGAAGAGCATAGTAGAGGAAAGCTGCACAGCTCATGACAGCCACAATTCAAAAAGGAAGAGAGGAAGGGGCCAGAGCTAAGATGTAGTCCCCAAGAACATGCCCCAGTGACCTACTTCCTCCAACCATGCCCCCACCTGCTTGCAGTTTCTACCACCTCCCAGCAGTCCATTTAAATTATTAATCCATTAAATGGATTGATATGCTGATGAAGTTGTAGCCCTCATGATCCAATTGTGTCCTAAAAGCCCCACCTCTGGACATTGCTGCCTTGTGGACAAATCCTTCAACACATGTGACTTAGGGGACATTCCAGACCCCAAAGATAACATTCTTGCTCCTCTCTGGATCTCCTATAAGAGTGTGTACACACACACAAACAAAAACCAAAAAACCAAAACCAAAAAACAAACAAACAAACAAAAAAAAACCATCACCAATACTGGGATTGAGGAGACCAGTGTGTCCTTTGAAAAATTCTTCTCTTTAACACAAAATGATCCAATTTTACATATACATCACTGCATTGCCATTCATCGATTAGTTGAATTTTCATGTTGAAAATGGAGAAAAATAATGTGGTAGGTTATATAATGAGCCTCCCCAAAGTTACCCACATTTTGATCTCTGGAATCTGTGAATGTTACCTTATATGGCAAAAGGAATTTTGCAGTTGTGTAAAGTCAAGGCTACCAAGATGGGGGAGATTATCCCTGATTATCCAGGTGAGCCCCACATGCAATCACAGATGTCCTTATAAAAGGTGTTGCTCTGTTGTAGGGTGCTTGCCTAGCATATGCAAAGCCCTGTATTTGATCCCTAGCACCTGCAAAAAACAAAAACAGAGAATTGAAGGTTTGACATAGAATAATAAAACAATATAATAACAGAAGCAAACCCTCCTGGATTTGAAGATAGAGGAAGGAGCCACAGACTAAGATAAAAGGAATAAAGCTCTAGAAGCCAGAAAATGGGTTTTCCCCTAAGCCCCTGGAGGGACACCTTGATTTCAGTCCAGTGAAATTGGTTTCACATTTTTTTTTTTTTCTAGAACTGTGTGTTGCTTTAAATTGCTAAATTTGGGATACTTTGTTATAGCAGGAACAGGAAACTAATGGTAGTAATCTCAATGTCTTTTTGTCAGTTGTCAGTGAATTCAGATTAACCACCCTTATGCTAAAAAAATGTATTTGGAGTTACTGTGTGTCTCTAGCTCTCTTAGCTCTTGAGGTGATTTCTTTTAAGCTGGCTTCACAAGAGGAGGCTTACATTGCTAGTAACCAATTCAGCCTCTATCCCAAGTCTCTCAAGCTGTTTGCTTAGCTCTTTGACAGAATTAGTCTTACACAGGAAAATTTTATGTGGGCAGTTTGGTGAAGAATCCTCTTTGTGTATTACCCAATATCAGAATCTCCCAAAGCATGCTAGGCAAGAGTATTTTAGGTCAGATGGAGAGAAATATCTAACATTTTAATAGTTGTATATTTTATTGTGGGTGAGAAATAAAAATGAGTAGCATTTAAAACCTATGATTTCACAGCATTATAAAATTTTCTAATCCAGTTAGCTTGTATATGTCATAAAAAGAACAGTGAATTAATATAAAGAAAAGCATTAAGCATATATGGTGCAGATGAAATATCAATATGGCAAAAAATTTGAAGGTGGTATTTCAAGTGCTGGAGTTTGGGAAACATGGCTATAGGAAGATTCTTTTTTGTTAAAATCTAGGTTGCTTTAGAGCCCTTACTTGCTTTTTGTCCCCGTCCTGCTGTAGTGACTTGTGGCTTAATTCAAGCAGCTTTCCACTTGGCCCTCCTGCTGCTGTGATCACATGTTAGATGAGTGGAGGGTTAGAGGAGCTGAAGAAATGGTGCCCAGGTTGCTTACCACGGACCTGCTGAATTGAATTAGACAAAAAATACACGAGTGTGAAGAGGTGGCTGTGGCAGGAACAATGTTATGCTGCTTACCCAGAACTTAAGTATGTTAACTTTTTGAAGAAAGCAAGATCATTAGGAACTGCTTCTTTAAACATGAATGAATTTGAAGTGGAGGGACTCCTGTTTCTGCTTGGCAGGTGGGATGTGAGGAGGGAAACCTCCCACCCTGATCCATTGCTCAGAGCTTTAGCCTGGTGACAACTTCTCATTGCCCTAGATACATTATGAGTCAAGCTGGCCTTTATGCATTGTCCTGGTTCAAGAACCCAACCTTCCCCTTCTCAAATTTGGGATATGGAAAAATATCATTGTCAGGTGGGGAAATGGTTTTCTCTAAGTGGCTATGCTGGTCTAATTTCAGGTTTCCTTTAATGAGATTCATTCAGTGCTCCAGGGATTAATGGAGTCTGCTTTTCATTCATAAATAAATTTGCAGGTTGCTTAGTCTCAGAGAATCTTGGGCTGGAAAGGAGTTCATGAGGTCATTCCCTTGCCCTACCCCCTGCCATCTTTTCTGCAAGAACTTCTACCTAGTCATTCCTGACTCTCATCTGTTCTTTCTTCTAAGATCTTCCCAGAAGGCATGGTAAATTCTCTTGATGTGTGAAATCAGTAGCAGCAATGACAGCTTACCTTTCTTCTGTCCACATTTGTCCGTATGTTCAAACATTTTGCCGACTAACTCCATAGCTGTCCTTTGTCTAGATTTAATAAATTTGTTCCCTTGCTGATAAGAAAAGGCCTTATTCTAGTAAGCTCTTTTTCCTAAATCCAAAGTAATGTTTTGTTTTTTTTTTTCCTTCTTAGCACATTCTCCAAATTGTACATTCATTGAGCAGATACTGAATGCCTGTTAAGTGCTAAGCACTAGACTAGAACCCACATTGACAGCTATGGCAAAAAAAACATGGCTCCCACCCTCATGGAGTCTTTGGTCTCATGAGGGAGGCAGTTGAGACAGATTCTACATAGATATGCCATTGGTGGTTGGACTGTAGTAAGTAGCAGGGTGCAACTAGAACATATGACAGGAGAATCTGGCATGGTTTGAGGGTGAGGAAAGACTTCCTTGGGGAAGTGATATTTAAGTGGAGATTTAGAAGTATAAACAAGGTGGCTGGAGGTAGAGTTCAGTGGTGGAGCTTGTGCTTATTAGCACACACAATGCACAGGTTTGATTCCCAACACCCCAACATAACTCCTATTTATCATTTATTTATTCATTTATCTGTATGAAAAGCAAAGGACAGTCCATTTCAAACAGAGGAAACAGCATATGCAAAGTCTCTTGTTTGCAAAGGAGCATACATTGTCAAGAAAGTTGGGAGAATGCCAGTCAGTGTACCAGAATGCAGAGAGCAGGGGGAGGAGATGGGAAAGGTGAGTCTGCCCAGAGGGGAGTCAGGGCTCAGGGGGTAGGTGTGACCATCGACCTGTGTCACATAATAAGGCCAGTGGTTTCAGTTATGGAAAATTACTCATTTGCTACTTATCAATTCTGTGATTATATCTGTATTATTTTATACTTAAAATGAGGGAGATATAATTCTCCAATACATATACTTTATGTGTTATGCATTTTAATATATAATTATATATTATGCATATTAGCATATAATATACTTACATAATTTCATCTTCACACCTCTATCTAAATGTTTAAACATTAAATAAATTTAATATTTTAACATTTAAAATGCTACATATCAGTAGCATTTTTTTCATTGTTCCATAGTAAGTAATGTTAAGCCGTTTAGCCAATTTTTAGGAGCAAGGGATAACCACATTGGCAATGAGTATGTTCCATTTAACAAATATTTACCAGGTACCAGCTTTATGTGTGACTGACCCTTGATATAGTGAAAAACAGCAACAAAATTTAAAACAAGCTCACATCTTTTACTATTCTTACAACCTATCTGGCAGAAATGGATATTAAGCAAATACATCTCAAAAAAAGGTAGTTTATCAAATTGTGAGACGTACTATCCAGGAAAAGAACAGGTGGTTATGGGGAGGGATGACTGAGAAAGTCTGATTTTGAATGGTGGGGAGGAGGTTTTGGCTTTGGGAATGGGCCAAAAGTTAGCCAGTAAAGAGATACCATAGTGAAGCTTTCTAGGGAGATGGGACATCTCATATGAAATCTTGGAGGCTGGAGAGAACTTGTAAGTTTCAGACATCAAGATTTTTTTTGTGTGTCTGGGAAATAGTGTGTAATGAATAAAATCTAACAAGATGAGGTTGTACAGGGGTTATATTTTCATAGGGAGGATTCTGGGTGTTTTAGCTACAATTAACAGCTTAGTCAGGAAATAGTAATTTTAAACAGAACTAGGGTTCCATACTAATTTATACTATTTCTTTTACTATTTATACTATTTCTTTATACCAAGGACTGTAAATCCTCCTTCAAAAAGCACTTCTATCCCCTATAAATATTTATATTTAGTGATTTTATTTTAATTAAGTTTATTATATTTTATAATTGCAACTGATTTTTTTCTTTATCTCATTGTTTCTAAATTTCTAAATATATACATTTTAAAACCATCTATTAGTCAGCTTTCTGTGACTATAACAAGATGCCTGAGATGATCAACTTATAAAAAGAAAGGGTTTATTTTGATTTACAGTTTTGGAAGGTCCAGTCCAGTCCTTTGGCTTTGGGCCTGTAGCTAGGCAGCACCTCATGGTGGGAGTATATGGTGGAACAAAAACACTTACCTCGCAATCTAGAGAGCAAAAAGAGAAAAAGGAAGCGACTGAGGTCCCATAATCCCCTTTGGGGACATACCCTAAACAACCTAAGTGCCTCTGCTAGGGTCTACTTCTTAAAGGCTCTACCACCTTTACATACTGCCACCCTGGGGGACAGTCAAGATCCCAACCATAACATCATCTTTTTATTGTTAATTGTGTCATGGAGTTGCAGAGGGATCAGGGAATTGTGTTCTGTATGATACCATTTCTTTTGAATTTGTTAAGATGTCCTCTGAGGCTTAGTAACAACTCTGAGTTATAACTGCTCCACGTGTGGCTGAAGAGGATGTCTATCTTTAGTCTGGTAGACAGGGTTTTATGACACCTATTACAGCAGGCTTGTTACTCATGTGCACATTTCACATGTCTTTACGGCCTCTGTTTCTGTCAGTCCCTGAAAGGGATGTGGTAAAGTCTCCTTCAGTGTTTGTGAATGTAGCAGCTTTTCCATGTGATTGGATCGTGTTTTTGTTTTATAAATTTGAAGGAAAAGTTATTAGGCATATGTATAGACTTTTAAGTTTATGAGTTAGGGATATGTAAAGGTTATTGTGTATGTGTATAGTTATATTTGTTAAATCTTTTTGTTCATTATATAAATATCTTTAGGTTTGTTCATCTGATATTACTATATAGACTTTCTTTTGGTTACTTGTACTTAGAACCAATTCTCCAAGTTGCTGTCTAGGACCTTTATGTTCTTAAAAATTATTGAGAATTCCCAAGACCTTTTGTTTGTTTGGATTATATCTGTTGATACTTACTGCATTTAAAGTTGAAAGAAATGTAAAAGTATTTATTAATTAGTTTTTAAATAGTAGGCCATTATGTTAATATAATTTCATGAAAAATAGCTATAATTTCCAAAACAAAAAATTAGAGGAGTCACATTGTTCTACATTTTTTTTCAGACGTCTCTTATGTCTAGTTTAATAAAAGACAGCTGGATTCTTGTATCTGTTTCTGTATTCAATCTATTGTTATATGTCATTTTGGATGATGTAGACAAAATACATATCACACATATTTGTAGTTGAAAAAAAGGAATATTTTAATAACCTTTCCAGATATTGTAATTTTTCTTCTTTGATGCCATACCAAAATTTAACAAGTAGTAGTTTCTTAAAAGGTTAGTTGCAGTGTGGAATATGAAACCATACCAATTCATTTTTTTATACTGTGTTCCATTACATTCTATTGGTCTGTCTCACTTCAAATGTGTGTTTTACCCATGCATGATTTTGTAACATCATGCATCGATCATTGGAAAATATTGGTTCACTGATTTAAACAGATCTTCCAAATCTGGACACATTTCATTATATGCTATTTTTAAAATCACATTTAATATGACCACTGATCTCATCAGGAAAGTCTTAAGTATTGAGAAGCTTTCAAGCCCTGTGGTGGCAGATAGAAGTTTTCCAAGATTCTAATTTCCACTTGAAAATTTAATTTTTATTAGCACCAACCAACACTGTTGGTCATTTTCCTTCAAAGTGACATGCTTACTTCACTCATTTTCAAGGAAATGCCTGCCAAATAACTAAGCTTTTTAACTTTCCAAATGTTGTTGCTGATGTCTTCTCTTCCATCTTTTTTGTCTGTTGTGTCTCAAAAATAAAAATCACCACGTCATCATTTTCATGGGGTTTCTGGGAAGGGCAGAAACCAGTGAAGGAATTTATTCAGCCTCACATCTCTAGCCAGAAGTGCGTTATCCAGATCACTTATTCTTCTTTCATAGTGCCCCTGACTTGCCTTACAGATTCTGTTCCTTTTTGGATCTTATTGAGAATTTTAAACGTTTCAAACTCTGTGATTGTCTTATAAAGTTCTTTGAGATTAACTTTCCCTTCATTGCTTTTACTTTACTTATGGTGAATCTTGTGTGTTTGTAATTTTTCTGTGTGTGAGTTTATCATTCTGTCTTTTGTGTATTGTATTTCCTGTATTATTTTCTTTAGAAGGTCCCACAGTGGTTCTTGGATCATAGAATCATTTATATGATATTGTTTTATGGCTACTACTGCTACCATCTTATTGGGACCATTGGTTGCAGATAAGTTTGATAAACTTTAATATTGGCTTTGATGAGAATTTGGTTGCTTAGCTTCATAGAGCACTGGCCATGACAGCTTTTTTTTTTTTTTTTAACCTGAATAGCTAGCTGTATGGGTTTGCAAGTCATATATTCTCTTGTTTTAGTGAGTATTCCCTCCTGTCCCCCACACTTTTTCATCTAGAAAAGGAGTTGAGAAATTTTTTTTGGAATGTTAGGTTTGCTGTTGTAACAAATAGCCAGCTCCTAAATATAAGTGGCTTAAATCAACAGACTTTTAAAGAAGTCTCTAAATATATTTCCATTGTAGTTCAGTGTTGGACATAATTACTTAAGATCTCTGATAGAACAAGTACCGTTTCAAGCATTGCCGGGCACTTGTACTCTGGGGTCTTGTCCCTGCTGTTAAACGCTCAGGCTTCGAAGTAACAAGTCAATTTAATTCCCACCTCAGCACTCACAACTGAGCAGGAGCTCCATCCAACCACTAGGAGGTATAATCCTACCTAATGTTTGGATTGGGGAAGAGGGACTGAAAATACTTGTTGAATGGTATGAACAAATATCATGATGGTAATGTTTTTGGGTTGAGATCTAACCTGCCTCCGATATTTACTAACCAGTACCTCGTCAAGGTTTCTATAACCCTAACTTTCTCATCTGTAAAGTGGGGCTACCTAGAACCTATTTTATACTGATGTGAATATGAAGGAGGTTAATATGTGTGATGCCCACATGGTAAGCCCACTGAAGGTGTTTTTTATTACTAACTAATTAAAAATGGTGTAGTTTATGGTTAAAATGGTAGACTGAGCTAGTCATTGAGCCCCCCCCACTCCCTTTTCCAAACATGGATCAAAAGAGAAAACTTATAACCAATATAAATGTCTTAATTGACTTTAATTAACAATTCTAGAATCGGGCAGCCCTCCTAACCAGAATAAACTGATAGAACTCTGGGGCTGCAATGTATCAGGCAGCACTTACGGATAGAAAAATGGGAGTGAGCATAGTTGTTTGCTTTATTTGAATCTATTGCCTGCCTATGAGTGACTAAAGTTCAGCTGCTATAACGAGCCCCCATTTGTTACATGAGAAATTCCTGACTAAGTCAGTTTCATTTAGTAAGAATTGTTCCATGTTGGTTTGGTCTGTTGGGCTCAGTACAGGAGCCTAGCCCAAATCAATAGCCTCCTACAAATTTTATTTAACACATAAAAATGCTAGATAAAACATTTTTAAAAGTTGTTTTCAAATTCATAGCTGATCTTGAAAGCAACAAAAGAAGTTCTCCAACTACCATAAACGAAGCTGCTACTCCATGCTGGTGGCTAGGTGGGAGCCATGTGGCCTCAGAGGTAACAGAGCCTGACATGGACCTTAGGGCCTGGTGTTTCCACACCCCACGCAGGGATGAGATTGAGGATTGGGTTCCTACGCCTCGGAAGCAGCTGGAAGTGAGCTTTCCAGAGAAAGCTAGAAGCTGGGAAATGGCAGTTTTATGGGAAAACTAATTTCCCCCTTCCCCACCCAAGAATGGGATACTCCAACCACCCACCTTGGGCCACCACATTTTTAACATGCATACCTAAGTTTATATTTTTCTAACAAAGTCTAAAGCAAATGTCTCTGAATAAATCAAGTTTAGAATTCTTAAACCTTCCTTTAGACTCCTCATCTTTCATGTTGTTTTAAACCAAAGCCTCCTTTTTTTCTTTAGTGGCATTTTATGTAGATTTACTGACATTTTACTGACTCCTATTATAATTGCTGTATCCCTTCTGTTCCTCATCTCTTCAAATGGAATTTTTTTTTTTTTTTTTTTTTTGGGTAGTACTAGGAATTGAACCCAAGGGTGCCATACCACTGAGCTACATCTCTAGCTCTTTTTATTTTAAGGCAGGGTTTCACTAATTTGCCCAGACTGGCTTTGAACTTGCAGTCCTGCTGCCTTAGCTTCCTGAGTTTCTGGAATTAGAGGTGTGTGCCACCACACATGGCTGGATTTCTTTCTTTTTTTAATTTGAAGGAACTATAGTTTTAAATACCAAGAAGCTTTAATACTCTTGATTGCTTTTTTCTATGGAAATGTGTTTTTAAGGTGGCAAACTCGTCTTTGATTAATACTAGTTAGAATCTATGTACGTTATTTCTGTTTTCTTGAGGTGAGTTTTGGTTGTTAATCAGTTTTTCTCTTTCATGCTGTTATGGGGTGAATTATGTTCCCCTTACAAGTTCATATGTTGACGTTCTTCAGAATGTGACTGCATTTGGAGAGAGGGTCTCTAAGGAAGTCAAAGTGAGGCCATTAGGGTGTGCACCATATGACTAGCATCTTTTAAAAGAAAAAGAAATTAGGGCTGTGGCTTAGTGGTAAAGTGTTTGCCTCTCATGTGTGAGGCACTGGGTTGGATTCTCAGCACCACATAAAATAAATAAATAAAACAAAGGCATTGTGTCCATCTACAACTAAAAATATTAAAAGAAGAAGAAGAAGAAATTATGAGTCAGATACACAGAGGGTTTATTGTGTGAAAACAAAGGAAGACGTCAAGCCAGAGAGAGAGGCTTCAGGGGAAAACGTCTCTGCTGACATTCTGGACTTGTAGACTCTAGAATTAGGAGAGAATAAAGGTTGTTGAGGCCACCTGGTCTGTAGTGCTTTGTTATGGCAGCCCTTTTGCAAACTAATACACATACCATGGGCTTTTCCTTACATATCTGCTAAATCTTTATTGACCCTTCATGTTTTTGAGAGAAGGGCCTTTGTTTGTTTTTTGAGTAGGAACGTAGCTGGAATAGGCTCTCTTCATATTGAGGCAGGTTTATTTACCCAACTGTCTGCTTTCTTGACTGTGAGGATGGGCTGTGTGCTCTGTAGTGGACAGTGTGCACCTATAGGCAGGTTTCCCTTCAGGTATATGGTTAGGTGGGAGAGGGTGGCAGCCGACTCATGAGCCTTTGCTATGACTCTCACCAAAAAATTAGTCAAATAAGGAGGACTTTAACTTTGGGGTGAAATGATGTCTTTTATATATTTACCTCCTGAGTCTCTTCTTTGACTTAATTTCCTATCCTGGACACCAAAACCATAGACACTCTCTCCATAGAAAGCTGTTCAAGGGCTCCAACTGGGAGCCCCACAGGACAAGGCTCGGGGCAGCTGGGCTCAGCTGTTTAGTAGACAACTCTCTGCTCAGAGGCCCTGACATTTGCCTTACAGCTACTACTTTGTAGGCCATTCATTAGCTGCTAGTAGCCACCAACTACAAGCTTGGCACCTTTCCAGTGCTCCAGAGGGAGAAAGGGCTCCTTGCTGGAGCTTCATGTATTTCAATTTGTACCCCTCACTGCCCTCCCACCCTGGGTTTTGATGATTTTTCAGTACAGTCCTATCTCTTTAAGTGACTGAGCCTTGAATGACTTATTCATTGATAGGACTCCTTTTGCTATCAGGGCCACTGTGGATTCATTCTTTTTTTTTTTTTTTTTTTTTTCAGTCCTTAATGTTATTTCACTGTGCTCTTGGGAAGAAAGGAGGCAACCATGAATGCTTACTCCATGGTCTTGACCTCAGAGTCTCTTACATTTTTACAAGGACCCAGTAGCTACAGAAATTATTCCACTGAAACAGTTGGTGTTCTGGAGGTTTTAGTAAAATAAATGTTTAATATGGTCTGTTAAAGGTGTTCCGAGGGCCCCTATGATTTAGTAGTACCACCAAGTTCTCATCTGATGTGTTCAGAGACAAGTGTCCCTAAAGATAACACAGCTAGAGATGGAAGAAGGCAATTATTATCTTTGTACTTCTGGAATTAAATATTTGGTGAGAGTGCAACTAGGTCTTTACCAGAACATTCAGTATTTATTTAGGAAAGGGCTAATTTATAGTAACAGGGGTTATGAATAAGCAAAGAGGAGAGTAGGTCATTTCAGCAATTGTCTGACACCAATTGGGGAATTTAGCAATTTCTGGCACTACCCAAAGTTAACATCAGAATCCAGAGGCTTAAGGGCTCATTTCCACGTGACTGTCATCACTTCAGATACCAGCTATAAGTATTCTGTCCGACTGGCTATGAATTTAGGGATTCCCACAACCCCCCTCCAGAATGTGATAATTCACAGAACTCGGGAAAGTACAGTGCTTAGAATCAGTTTGGTCACAATGGATGCGACTTGAACAGCCGAATGGAAGCAGCACACAGGGCAGGGTGAGGGGCAGTGGGGCAGAGCCTCCCTGTGCTCTGTTGGTGCACCATCCCTGCAGCATACTGCAATGTCACTGACCCAGCAGCAACCGGAACCTTGTTCAGGAGCTTTTATGGAGGCTTTGTTACATAGGCTTGATTGAGATCAATCAAGTGACCAATGATCAGTCAATCTCCAGGCTTCTTCCCCTTCCTGTAGGGTGGTGCCCCGAGGGTTTCAACCTTCTAATCATTCATATGACCAGTCCTTCTCACAAAATCATCTAAGGGCCTACCATGGGTTACCTCTTTAGTGTAATTCCAAAATCACTCATTATGAATAACAAAAGGTACTGCTATAAAGGGTTTTTGAAGCTCTTGCCAGCAACCAGGGGTAAAGACTATATATATTTTATTACACCATAGCAAAGAACCCAGAATCTATGAATCTGCTGATAACACATGCACTGTGTTTGTCATGTGGCTTTGGTGCTAGCTTTATCCCTGATGAGGATTTGGGTTTGGCCCATTTTTTAGTCACAAGGACTCCTTTTGTCTTTTCTGGCCTAGTATCTCCTTTGCTGCTTTCTTCTAGGTCCATGTGTTGGTCTTGATCCTTCCTGGCTTGTACCAGTCTGGGAGGCCATCTAATTAGAGGCAAGGGTTTTCCAGAGGAAAAGCTGTGGGAAACACTTGTCAAGGAAAAGGACATTTATCCTCAGGTCTTGGTACAGCCAGTGTAGGTGACTCATCAGGCTTCTTTTCCCCTGGGCTTTGCCACAGTTTCTATTTGACCTTCAGGAGGGAGGCTACCATGGACCCGTCCAGCTGTAGCAGCTGAATTGGAGAATGCTCTTCAAAATAGCAAGCCAAAAAGAAAGGCCAAAGAGAATCTCGGAGGAACAGTCCGAGCGATCACAGATGCAGAGAGCAGGTCACATTGAAAGCTCCACCTCTTGCCACTCTGGCACAAGAATAATATTTTTCCTTCTCGTCAGCACCAGTTGCAGGAAGGGGAAACCTGGAGCTCTTCTTGGAGGCTATGTTCAGTGTCACCCCAGGCCACACCCAGGTTTGATGATTTCCCAGAAGAAAAAAGAACCGTCCAGAATGAGTTGCTTCTAGGATTCAAGATTATAATCTATGTGTGATATTTATATAGAGAGATACATATTTCTCTTAGGAGTAGTGGGTTCAGTACTTGCTAATTCAGTGTTTGTGGTGACTTTTACAACTTAACTACTACAAATGACAAGAACCAACTGGCTGTACTCGTGGTTACGATTTATCACAGCATCACAGCAAAAGGACACAAAACAAAATCAGTGAATGTAAAAGACTCACAGGTGAAGTCCAGGAGAAATCAGGTGTAAACTTCCAAGGGTTCTCTTCCAGTGTGAAGTCTCACAGAATGCACTTAATTCCACCCAAAATAAGTTGTGACAACTATTGAAGACATATCTTAGTTCTTTAATAATACCATCTAGAATATTTGAAAGTCATTATCATCATTGAAATGAAGATCTTTGGTTGAACTTGACTTCTCTTTAGGTTCTCTGAGAATGTGCTTTCAAAATTAGAAGTTGTTTAGCATATGGGGTGCTGAAAAAGACTGAAGAACTTTGGTAATAAAAACCAAAGCAGCAGGAAGGAAGTGGTCTGATTAGAACCAAGTGCTTAAGCAGGGAAAGACAGCATGAGAAAGGAAATGAAGTTGCTGAGTAGTAGTTTGAATTGATTTAGAATCCTTAAAGGAGCTTGAGCCAGAAGGTAATGCGGTCTTGACAGTTTACTTTGGGGAAAGACACTACATTCTCTTTCTTTCCATCTGGATGGTCCTGCCAGAAGAGGCAACTCAGAGAAAACATTTTGAATGCAGTGATAAGGGGTCTTTATTTTGTTGTTGTTTTTAACCATTTCAAACAGTAGTTTGGGAAACAGATTGATATCAAAGGTGAGAGGTTTCTGTCGACCAATTTGGTTGGTTTGAAATACTAAAGTGTTTATTATGTTCCAGAAAGTCAACAACTAGTCATTTAGAGTATGTGTATAAGAAGGCTTTGAATATGCAACAAAATGAAACTGAATCCCTTTCTCTCGCCATGCACAAAAGTTAACTCAAAATGGATCAAGGAGCTTGATATCAAATCAGAGACTCTGCGTCTGATAGAAGAAAAAGTTGGCTATGATCTACATACTGTGGGGTCAGGCTCCAAATTCCTTTAATAGGAATTAAAGAGTTAAAAACAAGAATCAACAAATGGAACTTACTCAAACTAAAAAGTTTTTTTTTTTTTTTTTCTCAGCAAGAGAAACAATAAGAGAGGTAAATAGGGAGCCTATATCCTGGGAACAAATTTTTACTCCTCACACTTCAGATAGAGCCCTAATATCCAGAGTATACAAAGAACTCAAAAAATTAGACAATAAGAGAACAAACAACCCAATCAACAAATGGGCCAAGGACCTGAACAGAGACTTCTCAGAGGAGGACATACAATCAATCAACAAGTACATGAAAAAATGCTCACCATCTCTAGCAGTCAGAGAAAGCACCCTAAGATACCATCTCACTCCATTAAGATTGGCAGTCATTATGAAGTCAAACAACAAGTGCTGGCGAGGATGTGGGGAAAAGGGTACACTTGTACATTGCTGTTGGGACTGCAAATTGGTGCAGCCAATTTGGAAAGCAGTATGGAGATTCCTGGGAAAGCTGGGAATGGAACCACCATTTGACCCAGCTATTGCCCTTCTTGGACTATTCCCTGAAGACCTTAAAAGAGCGTACTATAGGGATACTGCTACATCGATGTTCATAGCAGCACAATTCACAATAGCAAGACTGTGGAACCAACCTAGATGCCCTTCAATAGATGAATAGATAAAAAAAAAATGTGGCATTTATACACAATGGAGTATTAGCACTAAAAAATGACAAATCATGGCATTTGCAGGGAAATGGATGACATTAGAGCAGATTATGCTAAGTGAAGCTAGCCAATCCCTAAAAAACAAATGCCAAATGTCTCCTTTGATATAAGGAGAGCAAATAAGAACAGAGCAGGGAAGAAGAGCATGAGAAAAAGATTAACATTAAACAGGGACGAGAGGTGGGAGGGAAAGGGAGAGAGAAGGGGAATTGCATGGAAATGGAAGGAGACCCTCCTTGTTATACAAAATCACATATAAGAGGATGTGAGGGGAAAGGGGGAAAAAAAACAAGGGAGAGAAATGAATTACAGTAGATGGGGTAGAGAGAGAAGATGGGAGGGGAGGGGTGGGGGGATAGTAGAGGATAGGAAAGGCAGCAGAACACAACAGTCACTAGTATGGCAGTATGTAAAAACGTGGATGCATAACCGATGTGATTCTGCAATCTATACGGGGTAAAAATGGGAGTTCATAACCCACTTGAATCAAATGTATGAAATATGATATGTCAAGAGCTTTGTAATGTTTTGAACAACCAATAATAATAAAAAAATTTAAAAAAGAATAAAATGAAGATTAAGCAAATTGCATTTAGAAAAAAAGGCTTTGATATGCTTTAATGATAAATGTGTGTTTGTGAATAAATGAACTCAAGGAAGCTCCCAATTTTTTTGTGTGTGTGCCCCTTGGGTCCTTTGCATAGGATAATTTCAAGAGCAAGGAGTGACCTCACCTCTGCTTCTGGACTCACTCCTAACTCATGGAGAGTTTGTGCTCATTCTAAGCTCATTTCTAGGGAGTAAAGGAGAACATTCATTTTACCATTTTTATTTGTCATCCAATCAAAGAGCCCCGGAGTGGCCATCTTTGTTCACTTTGTTTTAAAAATAATACATTATTTTGCCATAAATGGGCAAAGATGTTGGAAGAAGTAAGTCCTTTTGTTTATGGAAGACATGTTTTGAGTTTGGTGTTGAAGGAGTGGTGTGAGACATAAATTAAGGAGGTAATCCTTTGTCTTTTCATCTTTCATCACTTATGTACATGCAACCTGAACCTGACTTATATCACTAAACTGTGGCTGGGCCTCGGTTTTCCACATGAAGGATGAGGGAATGACATGAGACATCTTCAGGAGTGGGAGTGGGAATGTGTGTGAGAGAGAGACATAGGCTTAGACTTAGATTTGGATGGGGCTATGTCTGATCATCTAGGAATTCATGATACATTAAAGTGGATCAGGAGTACTCACTGTGCTCAAGGAGATTGATGGCTGACCAAGTACCCCAACTGTCTCAGAATTATATTCTTGTATTTGCCCAACATAGGCTGAGCTGCCCAACCTTCTCTTAGGTTGGATTTTAAAGACCATTGGCGTGTAGGTCACATAGAACCTTCTCTATGTGGTAACAAGATAATTATATGAAAGTTTTTTTGTTCAGCCATCTTGCCAACTCAAGCCATTTACCTTGAAAGTGCATTTCTTCTTCTTACCCACGTGTTGAGTCACAGATTAGATTCTTTGGGGAGCAAAATCTAGAGGGAGTTTGGTGTGCAGGATGTTTTCTGGGGAGTGCCTATGGGATCATCATACAGAGGCTGATAGTTGAAGGCAATTTGCCAACAGTACCCCCAGTGACTGGGGCCTTCCTTGAAGGGTGGAATGGGTGATGCATTTCCCTGCTCACCCCACATGGGATATTCATCTGCCAGTATTAAGCATTTGAAAACTATAGGTAAAGAGTAAGAAATCGACCAGGTCGGATGTTTTAAGAGTTCCCTAGAATGCAAGTCTTTGAAGATGGTGCCCACACTTAACATTTTTGTGAGATATTTAAAATCCTTGAAATGAAGCCAATATAATGCTTTTTGCAACCGTAGCTTTGTTAACTATGCTAAAAATATGAAACTTTGTGTTTATCCCCTTCATCTTTTAGGGTGAAATGTATAGTATTATAGGATGTATGTTTTAAAGCCTTTTATGTTTAAAAACTGCAATTCAGTTACAGCTCTTTCAAAAATAACTGGAATCAATCTGTTAGCTGATGGAAAGCCTTTACTTCAAGAACTTGTGAAATAAGAATTAAAAACCCAAACCCAGTAGAAATGATTATTTAGTATATTTTACAGTCTAACCACTAACCCAACTTCAGCATCTCAGCCTTGTACCTTTAAAAAAAAAATCAGACTTTATAGTTTTTGTTGCTGTTTATTATTTTTTATTTTTTTTACAGTGTAGGGGATTGCACCCAGAGCCTCATGCATGCTAGGTGTGTGCTTTACCACTGAGCTACGTGCTCAGCTCTCAGGCTTTGTTGTCTCTTTTACTTCAATTATTTAACCCTTCATTAGTAATTCTTATTATTAACTGGGTTATTTAAAAAGAGAAAGTTGAAGTGGGTAGATTTTGAATTAGAGACTGGAACAATTTCCCACAAGAAAGCAATTAAAGAGCCCACCTCTCTGTTCAGTTGGAAATAAGATGGTTTCCCTTAGGAACTAACTTGTTGGCTGTCTTTACCTACAAAAATTGACAAACACCTCTTCCCAAGTAGTGTTTTCTATGCTGAATTAACTTTTGTTAAAATACTGAGGGGGAATAATGGCTGTGTTGGATAACAGGCCCTTAACGTGACCAGAACAACTCAGAGGTTCAGAGCAGGTGACCCCTGGATTTTGCATCCCAAAGTTTCTGATCATTTATCATGCCGTGCCCAGAGCTGCCCTGGAGAGTGGAGTGTGCACAACGGGCACCCCTCCTCCAGGGCAGGGCATCGCCTGCATTTCAGGGAAGCAGAGTGTATGGGAATGGTGGTTTGGATCACATCGCTTTTCTTCCCCCTTCACAGTGAGCCATTCTCCAGGAACTCTGTTCTTCGCCTCATTAACTCAACACCCTTTCCACTTCTCAAGGGAAAGGAAAGGTCTTCTTAGCTGATTTCCTCTGGTCACGGTGTTGTCAGTAAGGAAGGAGTGGATGAATATCTTTAACACTGGGGACAGTAGAATCTTGGTTACACTATTGCAGAGTTCTGGAGCCAGGCCTTGATTTCACCCCCTGTAACAAAGCCTTCATGGTTAAGAGAGAGGACTCTAGAAGCTTCTGGGATTCAAGCAAATAAATCACTTAACTTCTGTATGCTTCAGTTATCTTATTTATAAAGTGGGATAATATTAGCACCCACCTCATAGGCTTGTCATGAAGATTTAATGAGATGAAGCACATAAAAGGCTTAGCACAGTGCCTAACATATAGCTAGCGCTCAGTAAGTGTTCATTGTTACTGGTATCGTGATGTGTGTTTTACGGGTGATTGGAGAAGGTGTGTTGAGATCCTACTGGTTCTCATAGAGCCACTGGGCCACACCACTGTTCCAGTTAGCCCTGTCAGGTTGAGGATGTACTGGAGGAAGGTCTGTGTTACTTCTGTAGGTCTATGTTACTGTGTAGGGACTTAATATCACCATACCTTTGAGGATGAAATTGGATAGGAATATGTAATTCCCTTCTTGAGTTTTTTTCTGTTTTATTTAGATTTTAAAGACCTAGCAAATGTCTGTCAAATGCTTGTTTCAATGTAAGACATTGATTTCCCAAATTTAAGGACTTCCCAAAAGCCAAAAATGTGTTTCATCTTGGAAGTACAGGTTGAATATCGCATATCTGAAATGCTTGGGACCAGAAGTATTTTAGATACCTAATTTTTATTTTTCAGACTTTGGGATATCTGCATATACATAATGAAATTGGTTGGGGATACAATCCAAGTCAAAACATGAAACTTATTTATGTTTCATATATACCTGATAAACATGGCCTGAAGGCAATTTTATACATATTTTTAGTGCACCTGTGTTTTGACTGTGACCTGTGATGTGAGATCAGGTGTGAAATTTTCCACTTGTGACATCATGCCATCACTCAAAAAATTTTGGATTTTGAAGCATTTTAGATTTTGAATTTTTCGACATGGAATGTTCAACATATAGTACTTAATTTATCTCCCAAGGTGATTAATGAATTTAGTTTACCCTTTGGAAATAAGTTCATTTGTGTATTCCAAGGCCATCTTACACAGCAAGTACCTACTTATGTTTGAATGTTTCTGTCATCTAATTCCCCACCACCACCTTTTTTTTTTTTTTTTTTTAAACCTTTTCCATGAATGAATATCAGGGTAGGAGAAAGGGGGAAAGGATACCATATAAAGAGGGATTAAGATCAATTTTTTTGCTATGTGACCAAGAGTGGTTTACTCAGACTTTCCAAGCTTTGTTCCCTGTCTGTGGAACAGGGATGATAACACCTACCTTCTGGATTTTGAGGATGAAACTAAATACAACCATGCGGATGCAGGGCTCAGTGCAGCAACTGCCCCAAGCTCAGTCCTGGGCGTCCTTCCTAAATAGCAGCTATTGCTGCTGCTGTTGTTAGAGTGATCAGATACTGCATAGCACTGTTGGGTTTTTCATACTCTTGTGATGACAGGCGTGCTGCTTGAAGAAATGTTTGAACTCGCCTTTTTTAAAGTTCAGTCTCTCCAGGTGATCCTGCACACCTGTGATATGACTGATCTCAGGGTATAAATTTCCCCAGCACACCAAATTTCCTTTTCACCACGCACAATTCATTCCTGATATTAGTCACTGAACTTGGAACCTTCTGGTTTTGATTGGCTAGTCAGGGTTCACTGAGGCAAATTCTTTCCTGAGATTGCTCCATATGTTCAGGAAAGGGAGTGTTTGTGAGCTGTACAGGCAGTAATGTAGACACAAGGCCAGAAGACAGCAGTGTGTTGCCATTTTCAGCTACTCCCAGTGGGCAGCTGGGCAGGATGATTAATATTTTAGCATCTTTGTTCTCTCTGTTTAGTTATAACACCAGAGCTTTTAAATCAGTCTGAAAATAGCATGCCTGACATTTCTCCAATTTTAAAATAAAACAAAAAAACCCCTTAAGTCATAATCCTATGCTCGTTACCGAGGAAATGTTTTGGTGAGAAAGGAAGAAAAATTGGATGACTTAGGGGAGAAGGATAATTCCAAATAGCTTCATGATGGGGAATACATTAAAACCTAAAAAACTCAAAGGCATGATGTGAAGTTTGTGATGGGGAGGATGAGGTTGGCATCAGAGGGCACTTTATGTTCTGTAGCTGGTCCCTGTGTTGGGCTTCTATGCTTGGGTGTTTTTTTTTTAATGTTTTTTAGTTGTAGGTGAACACAATAACTTTATTTTTTATGTGGTGTTGAGGATCAAACCCAGTGCTTCACCTGTGTGAGGCAAGTGCTCTACCACTGAGTCACAACCCCAACCCCTTTACATTTGTTTTGAACATTTATTATATGCTTACACTCTTCACTTAAGACACACACTTGAGATTTCTTTAGCACATACAGCCCTCCAGGAGTCTCAATATTATATTTAGTAAGTACTAGAGGCCAAAGAGCATGGCTCGGATTTCATCTTTAATTACTTGCCTCTCCTCCTTATAAGACAAATTGTTCAACAATCATGTATCCAGCATACTGTTTGTAAAGCATGAGTCCAATTTTGAGATTTTAAGGACTGTATCCTAGCAGTAAACTTATATATGGATGTAAACATTTGTCTTAGGTCATGGCTATATTGCTAACATAATTGCATGTCTTAATTAAAAGATCATAATTGCAGATCATAATTGAAATCTCTCAGCACACCTTTCTATTTATAGGAATGCCAGATAAAATCTTTTCCTAAAGTACCTATTCTTTTTCATAATTGCCTCTTGCAGTTACTGAGTTTCAAGAATCAAATTTAAGAATCTATGGGTAAGTGGCTTAAAGCAGAATATTTCAATCCTATGGTAAACAGTCTTTGAATTGGCAAGAGAAAATGTTTTGGAAGAAAGAACTTGATACCTTTAAAAAAAAAAACTCTCAATGAAATAGATTGCAGTGATACCTTTCATTATCAATTCTTTCGCAGGGAAACAAACATGTAAATTATGTATTGGGTGCCTTCTCTGTTCCAGGAACAGTTCTTCCTTGTTTTGGGGGAAGCGTTGTATTTAATCCTCACAGCAACCCTGTGAGTGGCAGTCTTATTCCCATTTTCTGGATGAGAAAACTAAGAATCAGGAAATTGAACACCTAAGGTGTCTTACTCATAATAAAGTGACACAGTCTACTTAAACCCTGAACTAGTCAACTGATTCAGCATAGCTGATTGTTCTGAAATAAGGAGTCTTTTATATTATTCCTCAGTGAGACTCTTGCCCTCTCATTAGAAGAGAGACCTTGCTTCAGTACCTTTTGGGGCCAGGTCAAATGAATATTGAATTTTGGACTTTGTAGGACTGCATTCCCATCTTGTGCTTAGGAAGTATGGCCCCTCCTTGACTGATCCCTTTCTCTGACTGGTTCTTTGACTCTTTCTTAGCTAATCTTGCCCCAGTGTAGAGGAATCCAGAATGTCTCTATATAGTATCACTTTACTAAAAGGAACTATTATTTAGAGTAACAATTGTTATTAGAATTTTATGTGTTGTTTTATCACCTTGCATACTTTTCTCCTGATGGAAATTTTCAAAATATAAAAGACCTTGGGATTGAAATAAGGTTTTTTTCTTAGTCACAAATTATCTCTGCCTTGATGTGTTGGTCAGGTTCCTATCACTGTAATAAAATACCTGAGATAATTGACTTATGAAGAGAAAAGATTGATTTGGGCTCACTGTTATAAGTTCCAGTTCATGATCGATTGATCCTGTTGCTTTGAGCCCGTGGCAAGGCAACACATCATGGAAGGATTACATGGTGGAACAAAATTGCTCCTATTATGAACCAGGGAGCAATGAGAAAGAGAAAGAGGGAATCTTCACATCACCCTTAAGAAGTTTGTACTGTTATTATCCCCATATAATAGCTGAGGAAAGTAATACTGAGGCAGAATAAGTAACTTGGCTACTAAGTATCGAAATTTATATTTGAACCTGATCTATTTGATGATAACCTGTGTTCTTTTCATCCCTGTACATGTTTACTGCTTCCTTACATACCAAAACCAAGTCATTATAGATTTACGAGTTCTTTTAAAGATATCTGAAGAACAAATATGACTGTGTTCTTGTCCATCCCTTCTCCCTCCCCAAGAAAGAATCAGAGTGACAGTAATACTCACAAATATTATGAATATTATGATTATAGAGGGATGGAACAAACTCTAGTCCCTGAAGCTTAATAAGCAGTTCCAAAATACAGATGCTGGTTTTTTTTTTTTTTTCTTTGCCCTCCTCCTTCTTTTAAACCATTACTTACACTCTGAAGCTCCTTTATAGTTCCCAACCCTGTCTTTGCTAGTTGTCCGTTGTGCCCTTTATTAAGCCATTGTCTCTCAGTTCTAAACACATCCTTCTCCGCTGTCCTTTGTGACGCTGGAGCAGGTCTCTGCAAGCCACATTTCTGCGCTGGCTGCTTTATTAAGCTCTGCTGGTAGGGAGTGTTAGGAGGAGGCCAAAAAGCTGGAGGACAAAGAAGCCCTTCCTGTTTGCTTCCTGTGCATCACAAGGCAATGCATCTTCACCCTGGTGCACTAGTTCCTTCTTGAAGCAGTTGAATTCAGTTCACTTTTTTCCTCCAACAACTTGTAGAATTGGCCCTGCAGGCACCCTTGAGACATTTGCTCTAGCTGGCCAGCACCTCTTCCTTAGAATCTTCCAAAGAACCCTCCCCAAGACTCCCAATTTGAAAAATCGTAACCCCTTCCTTTTGCTACCTGTACTGCTCCCATGGTGCCTGAGAGTTCCCTTTTCACCCTCTTCGTTACCTAGTTAACGACTTCGTGTCTTGTTAACTGTTCTTTCTTAAAATAACTGGTGTGATTTCTACCTCCTGATTGGTCCCTGACTGATGTACCTATAAAATCCAGATGTCTGGTGCTTAGCTTCTGCTTCATTTTATCATGTGCCACTGTCTTCATCTGAGAGAAGTGTCCTCTAAGCAGCCTTGAAAGCATGCTTGTGCTGCATTGGGAATGCTGGATTTCTGATGACCTTTGAGGACAAGAGCATGGCAGCAATCTCAACCTTAGGACCTCTAATATGTTTTCTAGTAAGCCATGGGGTGAGCTTTCCAGGTTGTGATTACTTCAGGTAGTACTGCCATAGATCACAGAATCTCTTGGTAGAAAACAATGGACTTCAATTCAACTCTGTTGTCCTTAATAGCCAATGGGTCTGCATTTACATGTATAATAGTTTAGTCATCCTTCTGTATTCACAAGGGATTTGTTCCAGGACTCGCACAGACACTGTAGTCCGTAGATGCTCATGCTCTCATGAAATGGTGAAGTATTGACTCTCTAATCTATACCAAATTATAAACCTGTGACAAGCACAGTGTACCTATTCTCCTTGTCATGGGTTAATAATAGTCAATGACCCATCTCAGCCAATTAAACATGAAGAAAATCTGCTGTAGGGCCTATGACAAAAGTTTCCTCCCTTCTAGGAAAGAGGCGCAAAAAAAGAATTGGCTTGCCCTTGTATTCCTCTGAAATGTCTGGGTATGACCTTAAAATTACTCTAAGTACTGTCTTCTGTCCTTGCAAGGAACCAGCCTGAGGGGTGAAGTCCCCACCTAGGCTGGAGGAGCATAGAGATTATGGTAGGCAGAATTATGCCCCCACAGATATCATGCCCTAGCTCCTGGAACAGTGAGTGTTACTTTACATGACACATTGTAATCACAAGGGTTTTTACAGTGAAAGAGGGAAGCAGGAGATTCAGTGTCAGAGTGATGTGACTTGAGAAAGACTTGTCCAATCATTGCTAGCTTTGAAGGTGAAAGAGTACACAAGCCAGGGCATGCCAACAGCCTCTGGAAGCTGCCAATGGCAAGGAAGTGGATCCCCCTGGAAAGGAACATGGCGGACACTGATTTTAAACTGATGAGACCCCGATAGACTTCTAACCTCCAGAACCATGAGGTAATAAATCTGTTGTTTTAAGATACTGAATCTGTGATAAATTGTTGCAATAGCAAATGGAAACTATAAGAGAGATGAAGAGGACCTGGGAACTTCATGTCTTTTCCATACCTCTGAATCAGCCATCCTGGAGCTAGCCCTGCATTTCTTATAATGTGAGACAAGTTTCTATGCTGTTTAATCTAGTTTGAGAGAGATGTTCTGCTACCTACAGTTCTAAGTGTGATACATATGCTCAGCAGTGAGTATTTGTTAAATAGTGAAAAAATGTTAGAGAAAAACCAGAATCTGCATCTAAAGAAATAGGGTTGTTTTCTGAATCATACCAAGTGTAATAACTTAGAATTTTTTTTTAATAAAAGACACAAAAGATGTTTGGAAGGATGGATAAATTATTTGAATACTGAGATGGCCTGGAACTTCAGCAGGTGCACTTTTAAATTGCCAGATTCATTTCCTATTATGACCTCCAGGCATCCAAATTCTCTTTTCCGAAATAACATTTCAGCAGACCCTGTGAACATGCCAAGAAGTGATTATTTTTACAAATCCAGATGATTTCCTAATTTAGGATAGCTCAGGCAGAGAGGTAGAAATGAAAGGAAACATAGTCTGTTTTTCCATCTCCACAGAGTAGGAACAGCCTAGTGCTGGCTTTAAACAAATGTTGCTGACAACTATGAACGTGGTTATCATCGGACAGCTGTTCAGTGGCCTCTGTGAACTCAGCTGGAGGCTCAGCCTAGTTTAAGATCAGAGAGGCCAAAGATCAAATGCTATTTCAGTTGGTTTCTAAGGCTTTTCCCTGCCAGTTCTGGGTTTCAAATTAATTTTTTGTAATTTCTGTTCCAAAGGCCATTAAGAGACCCACAACCACCTTCTGCACTTGCTCCATCTGCCATCCGCCCAGCACAGTTGCTCAGCCTTGCCCCTCCCCCTCCTCTCCTTCTCCAGTAAACTGTTCCAAAGTGAAGTTCACATCCTCGGGAGAGTAGTGGCCAGTTGCTGCCTTCGTAGTGAGGATCTTCTCTATCTTCTCTGATTGCACATTTAAATGCTTAACATCCTTGTCTCACACATAAACTTTTGGGGGACACCTTATGTATTACAGTGGAGTTTTATTCAGCCACAAAGAAAGATGAAATTATGTCATTTGCAAGAAAATGGATGGAACTTGAGAACATGATGTTAAGCAAAATAAGCCAATCTCAGAAAATCAAAGGATGTATGTTTTCTCTCATGTGGAAGCTAGAGAGGAAGAAAGTGCAGGGAGGGAATCTCATGCAAATCAAAGGGAGATCAGTAGAGGAAAATACTAGGCAGGGAGAGAAAGAGGGGAGGGAAAAGGGAAACACTGGGGAACAATATTGGCCAAATTATGTTGTTCTATTGTGTAAATATGTAATAACAAATCCCACAATTATGTACAACTCTAATGCACCAATAAAATGAAAACAACGCCACCTTCTTTGCATCAGTATTTAATTTTTTTTTTTTCGTTGTAGGTGGACATAATACCTTTATCTTATTTTTATGTGGCGCTGAGGATTTTACCCAGTGCCTCATGGGTGCTAGGCAAATATTCTACCACTGAGCAACACTCCCAGCCATGCCTCACTATTTTTGTCACTGAAGACCAGCTTAGAGCAGCCCTCCAGAGCCCATGCCTCCCTTTTCCCAGTTTCAATCCATGCATCTTCTGTCACCTATTCAGTAGGTCCAGAGGCTTTTACATAAACCCTTAACTGTAAGTTCTCTTGAGAGAGCAAGAGTTTCATGGCACATTTTATTTATTTATGCAACAAATATATATCCAATATCTGCTTGTTACACTGTACTAAAGTGCTAAATACAAAGGTAAATTGGAATCTATTCTCTAGGCCTTCCCCTACTCCCAAAGGAATGTACACTTTGATGGCATAGATTGCATTATGAATAGAGATTTGCAATTTTTTTTATAAAAAAGACAAATAGCAGGAGGGACAAAGCGTTCTTTGAAGGCTTGTGCAGTTTCTGTCTTCCTGTCTAACCCAGATCTGTGCCTCTTTATCTTTCATGGTCTGTCCAACAATTAGAGCACAGTTAGTGTTAATAAAAATAGTATTTTCTCCATGGGGTCTACATGATGATGATGATGACGACGACGACGACGATAAAATTGCTGTAACAGTGGCAACTAAGTGATTTTATGATGATCTGTCTTGCTTTTCCTGGATTTTGACAGTGGCCTAGACCAACTTCTATGAACCAGAATCGGTGAGTTTTGCTAATGTCCTAGGACATTAACCTTTTGGATGCCCACACTGAACTATAGTCATGTTGGGCCTTAGAAATGAGAAGGGGCTGAAAGAAAGCTGAGATCCAGACCATTCTGCTGTAAACATGTGGCTGAGTGTTCCCAAATGGATTTTAACCTTAAAGTCATGAACAGCTGAAGGGGTTCATTGATGGATCGCCCTTCTCATGTAACTGAGCCCTGTGCATCTCTCAGATGATCACCAGTGTCCAAGAACCTCCAGTTCTGCTGCTTTCACAGAAAGCCACCATCAGTTTGGGAAGTCCTGTGCCCTGTGAATTCACTTCTTTGCTTTCACTGCATCAGGCTCAGCATCAACCCTCAAAATTGGGTACTTCTACCAACCACTTGAACCATTCAAAGCTGCAGTGTGTTTTAATGGACTAATTCCTTCTAAGAGGATGTATTATAATTGAGTAACTAAGAACTAGTGTTTAGCTATAGGAACACCTTTATATTTAACTTCTAGTTGAACAAAGATTTGTTATTCTGTTTGGTAATTAAATTTCATTGACAATAGAAGAGAATTATTTTTGCTCTTATCCCACCTTCCTCCAGCATCATTTTTCTTCCCTACAAACACTCTTGTGTTTGAAAGTAGGAAAAATAGAGCTAATCATTTCAGGTATTTTCAGATAAGATGAAGGCTTTACCAAGAATCTCTCAGGTATTGGGAATATCTGGTGTGAAAACTCCCTGATGAGAAAAAGATGTGAAAGAACATACCAGAGAGCTGGGGTTGTAGCTCAGTGGTAGAGCACTTGCCTGCATGTGTGAGGCCCTGGGTTCCATCCTTGACACTGCCTAAAAGTAAATAAAACAAAATATAGGTATTGTGTCCATCTACAACTTAAAAAAAAAAAAAAAGGAAAGAAATGTACTAGATTATATTATAGTTACTGAGAATAATTGCATATAAATCACATACCAGCCTGTTTGTGATATAAAGAAATTTCCATGGGAACATATTTTATGGTTGGTTACATATTATTTGACCCCAGTAGAATAATCCATGCACTTTATATTAAGGTATTGCAATAAGTTATCTATATGTTAACTATAAATCATCAAAGTAACTTAATTGGATTAAGATGAAAGCATAAATCAGCTTGAATTAAACTTTAAGAGATCAAACTCAAATTTGTTAGGCAATGAAACTTTTGTTCAGTTTTCTAAGAATTCAGGATCAGTTGGTTAGTCTGTCTTTCTCTGTACATATATACATACATACATATATATGTATATATGTATATGTATACATATATACGTGTGTATTTAAGTTACAAATTTGTTTCTTTGAAGTATTCAAGAATCATTGATCATTTAAATGCTCATCTTTTATTGGAAGGAAAGTTTAGAAATGTTGCTTATTTATAAATTTATAAAAATAACTTGGACATACATATTGCTGAGTCTTGGAATGGAGTATATTAGTCAGCTCTCCATTGATGTAACAAAATACCTGAGACAAGCAGCCTAAAAGGAGGGAAGGTTTATTTTGGCTCATGGTTTCAGAAGTTTCAATCAATGCATGGTTGGTTGGCTTCATTTGCTTTGGGAACTGTGGTGAGGCAATAGTACATCATGGTAGGAAACTGTTCAACTCATGGTAGCTGGGAGGAAAAGAGAGGCCAGAAGGGGCCAAGGTCCCAATATCCCCTCCAAGGGCACACTCCCAGTGACCTCATTTCCTCCAACCAGGCCCCACCTCTTGAAGTTTTCCAAGTAGTGCCACTGGCCAAACCTTTAATACATGGGTCTTTGGGGAACATTTTTAGATCGAAACTATGGCATAGGAATTCTGGGGTCTTTTGCCTGATACAAAGTTCATAATATTTTCAGTTTTATACGTCATTGGACACCATATACTCTGGCAGGGACCATATCTATATCAGAGGTGTCATTTAGAAAAATTATGAAACCATTGTACTCAAAAGTAATTAGTGCTAACTTTGGAACATTACATTAAACAATGACATGATGCCTTGTGTAAATTCTCAACAGGACGTCTGTGTCATAGAGCACACACTTAGTAACAACATGAGATGAAAAGACAATGGCTCTTGTAACCCAATTTTTTTCTCTACAATGAGAGATAAGTGAGAATTGAGCTCCCACTGCTCTGAGTCAGGCTTGAAGAAGTTAATTCAGAAGGTAGTTGCTGGGCAGGGTGGCGGGGGGTGGACGGACACATGACACAGTATAAACAAAGAGAATTTTAAAATATTACCTATTCCAGAAGCTTTGGGCATTAGGTTTAGTAGGCTCTATCGCTTTAAGACAGTAAGTCTCTTGTTCATTTGTGTGTGTGTGTGTGTGTGTGTGTGGCTCTGAGGACAGAGCTGGGTATATGGTCCATGTTAGGCAAATATTTGTTGTGTTGTAGAATAGGGCAGAAGATGCACTTCTCGTGGAGGAAGGCCACAAAAGAGGCCTATTTCAAAATACTGGTTGGACATCCTCCATTGGTGGTTTAGAGTAGATATCTCTACAAATACTACCAAGAAATTGTATGGTAAAAAGAGCTACCATATGAGTAGGAAAAAGATGCTCATTTGAAATTGATTAATAGTTTCTGCCCTGCCAAATCATTGTGGTGGTCTTTGCTGGAATGGCAAAATTAATTAGATTTTTTTAAAAACAAAACTAAATTATCAGGGGGCTGAAGTTATGCCTCAGTGGCAGAGTTCTTGACTGGTATGTGTGTGGCCCTGAGTTCAATCTTCAGCACTGCAAATAATTAATTAATTAATTAATCCATTGACCCCCCCCCCAAAAAAAAAAGTAAATCATCACTTTATGAGCTAGCTCCATAGAAATATGTCTGTGAACACTGGTAAAAATCAGAGGAGAATCTGAAGGAATATCTATTATTAAAGCATGATCATCCTTTATTACCTTTTTGTTGTTAGGTTTGAGTTATTATTTATATATAAATTTATAGATATGTTTATAAAATTTATAAATATATGCTAATATGTATTTATATATTTTGAACTTTTGTGAGCAGTTTCATGAACTTTGATGAATGTTATCAGGACGAAGAACAGGTTGATTTCTCTAGAAAGTTCTTTGTAGTCGACTTCTCCTCCCATCCCCAGTCCCATGCCCTGGACATCACTGATTTACTTTCTATCCTGGCAGTTTTACCTTTACTAAAATTAAATATAAATAGAATCAAAGTTTGTAGTTTTTTGTATCTGGCAGTTTTCACTAAGCAAAATGCATTCAAATTTTATCCACGTTGTTGCATCTATCAATGGTTTACTCCATTTTATTGCTGAGGAATATTTCATTGTACGGTCATACCTCAACCTGTTCTTCATTTGCCAGTGGAAGGATATTGAGTTTCCTATTTGGGACCTTTTTTTTTTTTAATCATTTTTTTTTTTAGTTGGACACAATGTCTTTATTTTTATGAGGATCAAACCCAATGCCTCACACAGGCGAGGCAAACACTCTACCACAGAGCTACAACCCCAGCCCCAATTTGAGATAGTTTTGACCAAAGCTACTACACCCATTTATGTTTGGGTTTTTGTGTGAACAAATGTTTTTATTTCTCTTGGGTAAACAGGAGTAGGATTGCTGGTTTATATGGTAAGAATATGAACATTTTCTAAGAAACTGACACTTATCCAAAGTGGCCAGGCCACTTGCATTCTCGTCAGCCATATTATGAGAGTTTTCAGTTGCATCTCATTCTTGCTAACACTTGGTATTGTCATTTTTAAAAAATTTATTCATTCTTAATATCTCTTTAAAAATTGGTTCCATTAATATTTTTATAATGTAAGAACTTACTCTTACCTTTCCTAAGCTATAATTTTCTGAAGAATAAAAATTTTGTATTAAGATCATTTGGGAACATGTGGATTAGGTGATTCAAATTTTCATAGCTCTGCACAGGTCCATAAGTGACTATAAAAGTAAGTGCCTCTTAGTATTGTTTAGGAAATTAAAAATAGATTTTAGCAAGTAAGCAGATTCATAACTATAGAATCCATGAATGAGGATCAGCTGTATTTTAATAATTTAGAAACTGCTTAAATTTTGTTCTAAGTGTAAATGAGTTGTAGTAGTTTGGCTTAAGATCAAAAGTAATTAAATATTTTGTTGCAATAAATTGATAAGAATTAACTGAACAAACCAGAACAATTTGGAACAAAGGTTGCTTTAAAAAGACCTCAAGTTCTTCCTAAGATTTTGTCCCCAGGCCAGTGCAAATATCTGATTTTTATGTTAGAAGATCTGTGTACCATTCAGACCTATTAAGCACCCACTTCATTCTTGTAAAGTAATGCAAAATGCTCAATTTTGTCATAGTAATAGCTTCAGGGTATGTGTTTAAATTCAGAGACAGATTAATGTACTTACCAAACCCAGATTGTCTAAAAAGTAATTATAAGTTTTCTATATTGACTGCCAATATGATATAGGTCCCAAAGAAATCACCCCTCTTTACTGAGACAGAACAATAAATTGGTTTTCCTGAATACAGTGGGTAAAGAATCCAAGTTCTTGACCTTGAATATTTCACTGGTAGTGTTCTGTGCAGTGGGGAACAATCAGGATGACATTTGCTGAAATGTCTGAGATTTATAACATAATAGCTTGAGCATATGTGCCAAAAAATAAAAATCTTAAATCCTATCAGATCAAGATTAATTACCTATTAAAATGCTAACAAATAGTATGGTGCAAGTGGTATAATAAGCCATCTCTCTTCGTATATTGTTACAAAACAAACGATTTTGGCTGCTACATGAAACATCATGTATCTTCTATCTCGCTCTCAGTGGGAAAACGGAAAAAACTGCTCGTCAGTCATTCTCGGTGTGGATTTTGGCATTTCATTAGGAAGTGCTATCACAAACCTTTTCACTGAAAAGCACACGCAACTCTCTGGAAACTGCTAAATTTCCTGGCTTTGTACTCCTGCCAAAAACCTGTTGCTTCTCCCCGTCATTAACCACTACATATTTATTCCTTTCCATCTTGGTGGACAGAACTTGTTCAAAACTCCCATGAAAAGGAAAACAGTAGTTTGCTTCCTCTCCCTCACTAGCCTTGAAGGAATTAATCCCACAGGCTAAATTTCTTCTTTCTCTTCAGCTTTCATTTATGTTAATAGTTTCAACTGTTGACCAGGTGGTAAAAAACCGAAATGGTCAAATTATGATTGTGTTCCTTCATTCAAATGATTTTTTAAAGTTATGGGAAAATTGCTCATGACCTTTTATCATAAAACCTTCCATTAGCCTACGCTAAGTCACGGTGTTGCTAAGTTGGCTTCCAATGAATAGATAGTCAGCAAATATTTAGTGAGGATCTATTATGTGCCAAACCTTCTTCTACGCTTTGACACTGTGGTGAATTAGATAGTCCTGGCCCTGTGTAATTATTCTCTTTATGTGTGTGCTACAGTCTTTGGTTTAAATGTCCTTTATTGGAACGTGTTGGAAAAGAAGTGCAAAAACTGACCAGTGAAATAATAGTGTACTTAAAGTGTCATGGTTTTAAAAGTAGGTAATAGGTTTGGAAAATCTTTTGGATTTTTAAAAATTATGTTTTTAAAAGGTGCATACTTTTGGAAACTTCAATAACTCAAATTTGCACCGAATAAAGCTCATCAGGAGGTTAATTTGTAACTTAGATGACAGTTTAATTCTTAAACAAGTAAATACGCCTTGTCTGCTTGCATGGTATTTCAAAGCTCTTCATTTTGTGAGCCCTATCCAACTCTGCATTCTAAAAGAAACCCAGCAACGTGCTGCCTTTTTTTTTTTTTTTTTTTTGAGATCCTGGACCATCTAGCTACGAGTGGTGTAACAAGCCATACTTCTTCATTTGTTTTTACAAAACAAACTCTTTTAACAGTGACATGAAATATCATGTCTCTCCTTTCTCACTCGCAGTGGGAAAAGGGGGAAAAATGCTCCTTGGTCATTCTCTTTGTGGATTTTGGCATTCATTGGAAAGTGCCAATAGGTATTTATTTCTTATGTTGTTCTGGAAAGCTGTAAGCAACCTTCCAAGTCACAAAGCCAACTCAGTCCCTAATGGTTCTCCAAACGCAGGTCAGAAAGGTGGGAAGCTTTATTTTTCTAGGCAGGGAGTACATGAATAATACACTTGCAACCTGCTTAGCTTCCCCAAGTTCTCTGCTTTAGCCAGCTTCTCCACTCAAAGAACTGCACATCAATCTGTCACTGATGGTCAGCAGTGCAGCAAAGAGCCAATGTTATTGTGAACCTGCAGTGGAATGACTTGCTTCCCAGCTGGTGATCAATCTGTATGAGACAGCAACATGTTTGCCTCTACAAATGAGCTGGGCCCCTCTGCCACATCTCTCTGCCAACTTTTGAAAGAAAGAGTCTGTTTCAATTCTTTTCGGGGGTAAAGACAAAAGGTCCGTCTCCCTTTATACAACCAGCTATTGAACAATCCTTTGCAAAGATTCACAGCCAGTATCCTAAGGAAATTGTTTTTGAGAAGTCAGGAAGTTGCACTAAAAACAGAAGAAATGTATATAAGTATGTATTTATGCACACATACAATCATGGGAAATACCTTTTGTTTTTCCTTAGTCAGGATGATATGCTCAGGGACCTAGTTGCATTGTCTCTAGAGACTTCTCACTTAAATATAAAAAATATTTTTAAGAAAAATTCTGGGATTTAGGATTTTAGTTGACTTCTTCAAGCTCAAGGTGAAGGTAACATTGTGAGGATGTTGTAAAGAATGCCACAAAACTTTAATCGAGGTTTATTATTGTTATTACAATTGCAGAATGACCAGGTCTAGGCTGGAAGTAATTCCATTGAATCACTGCTAATCAGAAGGAACACACATATGTGTTCCCAGTGTGAACTTCTGAGGAAGACATTTCTTAAGGTTCATTATAGTAGAGAGGGAACGATGTAATTCAGAAACCATGACCTAGCAGACAGACTTTGAGTTGGTAGAGCTAAATAAGTAATTAAGAAAAGAATGCACGGAGGATTATGTGAATGAAGAAGGGAGAGGATGGAAAGCAGAAGTGTAAGAGGGCTTTTTGTGTCACACCAGGTATGATATGGTGCTATGGTACTTTCGGGGTAGGTATGAATGAATGATAACAAATGAGGGAATTATTCACGGATAGAGGAAGGTAAAAGTGGAGAGTTTTGAAAAAGGATCAAAAAGGAAAAGTATATATTTGGTGGGGACTTAGAAAAAATAACTGTTAGTGTTTCTTACCTATGATCATGTTAGTCCAGTGGATAAACATATTCTATTTAGTTGTCAGGTAGTAAAGAAGTATAAAGGAGCAATAAAGGTTTTGCACTTGAGGGTAAATAGAGTTTCTCACTTATCCCTAGAGAGTAGGGGTCTCCAGACCCATGGAAGAGCCAATAGGAAATAATATAGATGAAGCAGAAAGAGGAAAGAAAAAAGTTGGAAATTACTTTGGCCTTAAATTGCTGCTCAGCTGGGCCATTCCCCTTGAGCAATAGAAGGGATTTCTGGGTTAGTAATCAGTTATATTAGATGAACTTAATAGTACCTTCCAAAATTGTACCATATGAAGCTCGCAGACGGTGCCACGTTGTTGAATTTACGGTTCCTGCGGAGTGGGAACTGCCATCTTTGTGCTCCCTACTTACACACTATAGGCACACAGTAGGTGCTTAATGGATGAGTGAGTTGGTCTTTGGTTCTGCGCTGGCAAAGGGAAATGAAGATTCTGGGATTATTTTCAGTAACCCATTTAACTATTCAACTTGAAAAATAGATAGTTCCAACTTGTGAGAATCTTGCTGTTGCCCTCTTGGGTTGGACATATAACCCTCCTAGTCCCCAGGCTTGCCTCTGAAGGCATAAGGAGGACATATTACAGAAGGACACGATTGCCTTCTTCAATATTAACTTTCAGGACTACTAATATCTTCTCAAATATCTGAGTGACTGCTCCATGGCTCCCCTTCTCTCTTTTGTCTGTAAAACTAAGTAGTTAGTCTCTAGCCAGAATGTCTCTAGATTTCATGATAAATTCTCATTGATATTAATGCCCAGTAAAGCTTAATATTAATATTCCATATCTCCCTGACTCCCTCTTTGTTTACTGTCCTTGGGAATCTGAGCTTCTAAAAATCCACCAGTGCTACTCTGCTACCACTTGGAGACAGTGTTTGCCCCTGCCCATGATTGTCACCAACACCATTTACCTCTTTTACTCAAAGATGACTAATTAATTTTACATTTAAAAAAATATGGCTTTAAGGTCATGTGGACGATGGATGGGTAAGAAGGTTAGGATGAAATGTAAGGAAACCAGTCAGGAGGTGGTTTGAAATAGTTAAGTAGAGATGATATTGGCCTAGACTGGAATGGTTGGGGCGAGGAGAAGAAATGGAAAGAAGTGGACAAATCTGAAAGAAGGTAAAATTAGTAGGACTTAGTGGTTGTTTGGATTCTTGTGCAGCTACATCATTGGCAATGCCCCTGCCCCTGAGGCACCCAGGAAAAACACATGGAGGTAAAGTGAGAAGACATTCATCCAAGAATGCCCAAAGTGCTCTCAGGGTAGCTGTGTCAGATATAGTGCTGCTGGAGCTCAGTGGAGATTTAGATCTGAGAGTCAGCACATGTCCGGTGATTGCAGCTGTGTACTGAAGATGGAGGGAGAGGACCTTAAGCTATAGCGGAGCTCTGATGAGCACCATTATTCATGAGGAGGATATTGCCACGTAGCAACCAGAGAGGTATGAGGAAAGTTGGGAAAGTGTGATTAACAAGTTCAAATGGTATTTTGACTAAATGTCTAAATATTTTTATGTACTTTGTTTTATTCTACCCATCTTAGTCATACTTAGGAGTAGGTTGTTAATTAGTCAGTTATATCTTTATGCCTGCCATTTAGCTAGAGGTGAAAATGTTGAGCCCAGCTTGAAGGTAGGGAAATCAAGTGAGAAGGCTTGACACACAGGAGTGCAATCAAACCCTGGGTGCTAGAGACCAGGAAAAGTCCAGTCAGCCAAGTCAAGGAGGACTGTGTGATAGCTTTGGGAAGACTGATATGGGGCTAATTTTTTTAATTATTAGGAAACTGCTGAAGATTATTTAGAATGACAGTTACTGTGAAAGAACAGTGGTTCATAATGGTTTGAATCCAGCAATGAGATTTCATTGATGTCCTGACCAGTTGGAGATGACTGATTCTAGAGGAGGAACCTGCAAACTTTGATAAATCCAAAGGGAGTTCTGAGAGGAAGGGATGAATAAGAGATGACTCATAGCCTTGGAGCCCATATGACTAGATAAGCAGTGGTCCCAATGACAAGTCTCCAAATTTTAGAGTTAGAAAATGTCTTTAAAGTCATCTGATTCAATGTTTCCCAAATAGACTCTGAAGGGGTAACCCAGGTTGGAAACCATTAGATTATAAGAGTAGTTCTCAACTTTTCTGAGTTCCCTTCTTTCTGCACTTTTCCCAGAGAGATTTTCCAGGGTTCTTGAAATGAATTAACTTATAGCAACCCTGTAGGCACCAGCTTTATCCTACCCTTCCTGGGTAAGGTTTGAAAAATTCTGTAGGAAGAGGTGTTCAGTTATAGAAAATGTCCTTTGCCACATTTCTTTTCACTTTTCATGTACACTGAGGGCGATTGGGGTTAGAATTTAAAAGAAAGTCAGTGTGTTGAGAGAGTGTTCTAGCTCCGATCTTTTCCTTCATCCCAATAGGAATATTGCCGATGCTTTCCTGATAAAAATTGCTGAATTTATATGGGGGAAAATATAGTAGTGCCAATAACCATCAACTACTATAGTGTAGAGAATATATTACTACCAAGATCTAAGTTCATTTTGCAAAATGATATCAACCTTTTAATTGCTCATTTATATACCGTTTAGCTGAATTGCATGCTGCTGCATTAACATAAATGTCGTGTTAGGCATTGGTTTACTTTGGAGAAAATCTTGAGAAACAATGGTCTTAACTCTCCTCAGTAAAGTTGAAACATCTGTTTTTATGTTTGGTTTTTGCTTTTTTTGTTTTTTTGTGGTGACTGCTCACCCAGGGCCTCTCCCACTCTACCACCGAGTCCCACCTCTAGCCACATTTGTCATATTTGATTGTTACACATGCCACATTAATGAACCAGAATATGTTACCAAGAGTTGGGGACCAGGCCCAGGAGGAACTGGCAGATAATGTCATATGAAGTACCAGAGTATGGAGCTGGTGTCAGCAAACTATAGCTTGTTGCCTGTTTTTATACAGCCTGGAAACTCAAAGTATTTGTTTTTAAATGTTTGGAAAAATATCAAAAGAAGTATACCATCTTGTGACATGTAAAATTCTATAAAATTCAAACTTTGCTGTCCATAAAGTTGTATATTTTTCTTGTACAACCACACTTGTTTGACTACGTATTATCTACAGGGGCTTTTGCACTGCAACAGCAGTGTTGAGCAGTTGCAGCAGAAACATATGGTCTGCAAAGCCTAAAATATTTACCATCTGGCCCACTTGGAAAATGTTTACCAAAGCCATGTCTCCCCAGACTTTCATGTGCCTATGAATTACCTAGGGATCCCGCTAAAATAGATTCTGATTCAGGAGGTCTAAGGAGGGACCTGGTAGTCTGCATTTCTGACAAGTGCCCAATCGATGCCAAAACTACTGGACCTTGGATCACACTTGGATTTGCAAGGGTTATTTAAGATGGGGGGTATGTCTTCTGGGGGTATAGCTCAGTGGTAGATTCTTAGTATGTACAAGGTTCTAGATTTGATCCCTAGCACCACAAAAACAGCATGCTGTACAGGAGAGATGGTCAAGTTTTCTGGAGCAGAAATGGCTTATTTTACTTTATTCCGAAGGTTGGAATAAGGGCCAATGGGTGTGTGCCAGTTTTGATTTTTACCTTAGGATTGTAATGATTGTAGGCAAGCTTGTAATGATTTAAAATAATTATAGAATCATTACATTGACTGCAAGCAGAGTATAGATGGGGAGAATTAGAGTGGAGATTCCCATGCTGGGAAAGTAGCTGGATTGGTGGATGCAGTCTCTTCCAGCTCAGTTTATTTGACAATGAGAAGACAAAGAGAGAGGGTGAGATGGGAAGGCAGACGCTGAATTGGGCATTGACATGCTTAGTCTAACGGATATGATAGTGATCAAATTAATCTTTCTTAAGACGTTTGTTTACCTTTATAACAAGAATAGTAAAGTGTTGAAACCTACCATTAAATAAATTAATAAAAAGTAAATGTTCAGGACTGGTGATGTAGCTCAGTGGTAGAGATCTTGCCTAGGTTGTCTGAGGCCCTGGGTTTGATCCATAGAATAGCAAAAGGGAAAAATAAATAAATAAATAAATAAATAAATAAATGTTCAGCTGTGAATTTTATAATTTATACTTAATATTGGTTGTGTATACTCAAAAGGCTGTAGTTGTCAGACTTAAGCAATTTTGCTTGTTCACTATATGATCCAGTTAAAAGATAATCTCTGCCCATCTTATTTTCCTCTTGGACTTATTTCTTCCACATCCCTTCCCTGAAATCTGTTTTATCAGCCTTATGAATGGATGTACATTTGTAGTCAGATCTACCAGCTGCAAGTCATTTTTGGCCCTGATGAGTGAATCCTCTTTTTAATGGCTCCTTTTAGTACTTTGGGAGGTGGGGGGAGGAGGAGGAAAGAAACTAGTCATTTTGACCAAGTTGATAAATGTTGGAGACTAGCACATTTAGGTATATGAGTAAGTCATGGAGTATTTGAGAAACCTGATACTTAGCCATTGATGAATTTCAAAACCATAAAACTCATTAATAGTACAGCTATCTGCCCCAAATCAGAGTGAGTGCCCATGTAGTGGTCTCATTGTATTTTTTCTACTTTGAATGCTTTTCATTTCAGCTTGTCACAGGCCTTTAAAGACATGATTTATGCTTCTTAATCCCCCTGGGACCTTAAGTATTTTTATATTTATTGTGCGGAAGAGCATTCTGTGATTGCTTGCCTGTCCTAAAGTCAGTTTGGCTGGAAAAGGACATGAGAATTCTGACCTCAGCTCTGTATCCAAACCAGGAGTCAGCAACTTGAAAAATGTGAATCAATATCTTGCCCAGAGAGAGAGTTTGTTTCATTCCACCAACTTGGGGGGTGGGGGAACAGATGGTGGGGAGACAGCATGCAAACAATGCTGCTTTTTCTTTTGTAAATCCACCTGGATCACTCCATCCCAGAGCTGGGTCATGGTGATAGAGGCCAAACATCTTTCAGGCTTTTGAGACAGTTCTTCAGTATCTACTATATTCAGTTGGTTGCCATCCTGTTATTCTGACTATGAAAATCTGAGCAGTTCAAAGAGTCTAAGTTCTGTCCTAAGCATGTTAGTGATTTTATTCTCAATTGTTCTATGTATTTGTATTGGCATTTTTTGAAATCATCATTTTAGTTTCCCAGGAATCCTTTTCTACTCTTCCCAGTCCATCTGTCCACTTCTGATTCACCTTTCATACTTAGGTTTATTATCTTTTTGGTAAATCAGAGATGGGGGAACATTTTAAGAAAAAGATTTTAGGCAGGACACATTAGTGCACACCTGTGATTCCTGCAACTCCGGAGGCTTGGGGCAGGAGGATCATAAGTTTGAGGCCAGCATCAGTAACGTAGCAAGACCCTGTCTCAAATTATAAGAATATGAAGGTTCAGGGATATAGCTCAGAGGCCAACTACCCCTGAGTTTAATCCCTAGTACCCAACAACAAGAGAGGAGAAACAGAAATCATTTTGGATTAAAAATAAAGGGTGGAGGTGTAGCCAAGTGGTAGTACTTGCCTAGCATACATGAAACTCTGGGTTTGATCTCTAGTGCAATAATAATAATAATAATAATAATGATAATAGCAACAATAATAATAATGCATCATATCTCAATGTAGTTAAGAGAGAGAATTTTGAAGGTCCTCACCAAAAGAAATGGTGAAAGTTTGAGATGATGGATATGTTAATTTCCCTGAGTTGATCATTACCCAATGTATACCAGAATCAAAACATCACATGTATCTCACAAATATGTACAAATATTGCATATCAATACAAAACTAAAATATGTAGTGTTTTGCCATTAAAAACATTTTAGGACCCATGTGCTGTTTTTCGGTTCATTTGCTGGACTCGCTCACTGTAACTACCTCGCCACAGGACCAGTGACTTGATTCTCACATTTCACTCCTAACAGATTTCTTGCTACACGATAGATTTTTCTTCCACTCTACATTCTATTCTCTCATTTTTATTTATTTTAAAATTATTCTAATTGACAAAGACTATATGTATGTTATATACAATGTTTTGAAATATGTGTATGTTTAAAATGACTGATCAAGCTAATTAACATGCATTAATTGTAAACTTTTAAAAATACTGCTTTTGTTGCAATATTTCTAGTCTCAAAAACTTTGTTTTCCTATTATCTAAAGGATGAAGTTGAAATCCCTTAGGCCATCATTTAAAACCTTTTTAATCCAATCCTAATGTTCTTCTTTTCCATATAAGCTGCTTCTATTTCAATTTCACAAATGTCTTTTACTTAGGAGTTACTGTTTTAGGTGTTCTTTAAGCAATGGGATAAAGTCTTAGTTTTAATCTCTTTGGGGAGACGGTATATTTTCACAGTGCAGATAAATAATGATAAAATGCAGCATGCATGTCATTAAGTCTAATCTGGTTAACTATAAACTGGTCTCTTCAGGGCTTTGTTTTTCTCTTACTTACTTTGAATGCTTTTATTGGGATCCTTTCCTATTCCTAAGGGCTAATGCATGTCCTTATCCATTCCTGTGGCTTCAGCCTTGTACTGGCGTGATATTATTTCAATCTGTATTTTTCCACAATCCCAAATCCTTATTTGCAGTTTAACATCCTCACCTGCTGGGGCCTCAAGTGCAATACGCCTAAAACACAGCTTTGTGTCTTCCCACAACCCTTTGTGGTTCTTGTCATCGTCATCGTCATCATTTTGGTACTGGGGACCGAACTCAAGGGCACTTTACCATGGACCAACATCCCCAGTCCTTTTGATTTTTTTATTTTGAGACTGGGTCTCGCTCAAGTTGCCCAGGCTAGCCTTGAACTTGCCATTCTCCTGTCTCTGCCTTCTCGGTTGCTGAGATTATTTGCGTATGCCACTGGGCCTTGCTGCGTGTCTTAAATTCTTATCTTGGTGTCGCCGTTCAACTTAACTTCGAGGTTAGACATTTGTAGATAGTCACTTGATTTAGTCGCTGTTCCCTCTGCAGTGGTCTCTCACCTTTTCTACCCCCCTCACTCCTGTGGGTGCTTTCATCTGAGATCCCCGCCTCCTTTTTCCCTTTGGAGCCTTGGCTGAGCCTCCCTGCTTTTCCTTGTTCTTTCAGTGCTACAGTCTGTTTCTCCCTTGCTGACGGAATGGGCTTCTTAAGACACAACTCTGATTGTGTTATTTTCAGGCTGAAAACCTATAGTAGCTTCTGGTCACATCAGGATAAAATGGCAACTTTCAGAGGCTGGCATCTTACAGTCTGTCTCAGGCCCTGGGCAGCAGCATTTGCTCTGTAGTCACACTGACAACAACAATCCATTTCACAGCTCTTTACCTTGATAGAGATTGTTCCACAGCTTTACGACATTCTTTTTGCCTTTTTTATTTGAAACACTTGGTCTGAGTTCAGATGTCATCGTCTTCCCCCTTTCTTAGGAACCCCATAATAGAACCCATTAAACTCTAAAGTATTCACTCTTTTCTATCTCCCCCTGCCAAGTAATTTGTGTATCCCTCAAGAGAAGGGAGTTACTTTTTTCATTCATTTGTTTTCTTTTTCCACAAATTAAATGCTGTGCATATTTAATGTATACAACTTGATGAGTTGGGAAATAATTATAGACCTATGAAACCATCACTGTAATCTATTAAAAAAGGAACTGAATTGATTTAACTTTTTATCTTCAGTAGAGCCAATAGGTAGTTTTTGAGTGAATGAATGTTTCATGAGTGATAATATTATGGGCTAAAGATGCTGAGACAGGCTTAGTGAGAAAGGATCTTTGAGTTCATCTAAAACCACTAATCAAGCATCTATTCAGTGCAAGTACAATAGAGCTTTGAGGTGGATGTTATCATTTCCATTTTGTAGATCTGGTTAAATTGTTTGGTTAAGACAAGAATTTAAGACACACAGCAAGGTGCAGCGGCATACACATATAATCTCAGCAACCGAGAAAGCTGAGACAGGAGGATGATAAGTTAAATTGTTTGGTAAGTGGAAGAATAAGATTTGAACCCAGCACCAACTGAAATCTACCAAGTCAAAATGCTAGAATTTTGAATATATCTCAAGAGTGAATTGTAAGGATAGTCTTTTGTGATTATAAAGCATTTGGGAACTCACAGAGGAAGCCTGTGGTTTTGTAGAAGACTGGAACTATTTGCACAACTGGTTTCCCTGACCACATCCATATCTGTGTGGCCTTAATATTGTTTGATTCACAAAGGAAAATTGTTGATCCAGAATGAACTAGTTCAGCTTTCGTCTCCTCAATCTCAAGGGTATTCCATGGAGGAAAATGTTTTAAACCGCACCTGAGCTATAAACAATTTATTCTGAAGGTAACAGTGTTAGTATTGCAGTATGTAAACCTTTAGCTAATAAAAATCAAAGTAGCCTAATTTGGAAAGTACACAGAAGGTTAGAGGGAAAGCTTGTAAATGTTTTCAAAGACTCTGTATTTAATTCTATCACCAGCTAGCAAAATAAATAGTCCAGCTGCTAGCTCTGAAACAGACACGTGTTGGAAATGAAATGTTAATAGTTTAAATGCATTGGTCATTAGAAATCAAAAGGAACATGAAGTACACTTTCTAGTTTATGAGAAACAAGGTGAAAGTTCCCTAAACCCATTTGTGGTGACTGCATTCAAAATTGCTTCCTCATCTTTTATTTTAGTGGCTAATACTTGTAATGGCATATATGTGACTATGAGAGCATTTTCTTTTTCCTATTTAGATGCAAGGTTTGGAAATAAATGGAGAGTGCAGATCAGGAGATGTTAAATTCCACTTTTCCATGTGTCTAAGCTGTTTGCCGTGGATTGCAAGCTGCATGCCAGACTTTTTCTGAGGAATGGGAGGTTACTTTCAATAATGTGCTAAGATTGACCTGAAATATTTAGACGGCACATCTGCTTGCAAGCACTGGCCTTATGTGAGGAAGTTATACTGGAATTAATTAACTCTATTTGGTACTCTGAAATGTTTGCTTCACATCTTGTTTTACCATGATAAAGCTTATAAAATGAATTGGGGGCGGGGGGAAGCTAGGTTCAAAAAAGAATCTGTAAAGCAGTGTTTTGTTTTTTTGCTTAAAGCAAACATTAAAAAATAACAAGCATTAGAATTAGAATTTATTCCTTCAGGTATTTCTTTTTAACTTAAAATTATGGTGAAGTTGTATATCTTTCATCTGTTGTAGCGATGCCAATTTAAAACTGTTTGACTTTATTGTTAGAAAAGAAGGAGATTGAATAGGGAGGTGTACTGTGTGCTGAGGTACTTATAGCATTACAAAACATTTTGTGAACCAAAATGTTATCCTTAAAACACTCCAATTTCAGAAAGAAGAAGGAAGGGAGGCTTCTCAGAAACTTTTATAAACATAGCCCTGGATTTAGAGACAGTTTAGCACTCACATTCAATACCATGATATTAATGCCAGGGCATTTGGTATCACTGTATTATTGTTGACTTGTTAACCCCAAGTGCCTTATCACCTTTCTTTTCACATTTAAAAATAGAGAAAATTAGCAAAGTTGGGAGAAGGCCTCCCTTCTAGAACTCTACCACAGTATCAGCATCATGAGTCTTTTTCCCCCTTCCTTCAAACCTACCACCCAGTGAACAACTCATTTATTAAAATAAACAAACAAAATGCAACAAACCCAAGTATCCATCAACAGATGGATGTATAAACCAAATGTGGTATGTACATACAATGGAATATTACCCAACCATCAAAAGGAATATAGTTGTGATGTGTGCCTAACATGGACCAACCCTGAAGACATCGTACTAAGTGAAATAAGCCAGACACAAGAGGTCAGATATTGTATATTTCCACTCCTATGGAATATCCAGAATAGGCAAAGTTACAGAGAAAGGCAAGATGGATTGGAAGTTGTTAGGGGCAATGGGAAATGGAGAATTATAGTGTAATGGTTAGAGTTTCTGTCTGAAGGGAAAAAAGTTTTAGAAATAGTGATTGATGGTTGTGCAACATTGTGAATTTAATGCCACTGAATTGTACATTTAAAAATAGTGAAAATGGCAAATTTTGTTTTACATTTCTTACCACAGTTAGAGGAATTAATAATGTAACATACACAAAACAATTGTATACTTTAAATAGACTAATTTATCATGTTTGAATTATATTCAATAAACCTTTATTTAAAAAACAAAATACTGAATATAGTTAGGAGGGGGAATGTTTTTGGTAATTAAGGATTAATATGTTCACTTTGAAACTAACCAAGTCAAAGTTACTTTTGTGTGGAATATAAGATCAAGAACACGAAAAACTCTTTTTGTGTGTGCTTCATTAAGTTGCATATTCTTTGGATAATTATGGTGCTTCTTTTTCTTTTCTTTGTTTTTGTTTTTGTTATGATTCCTTGGTCTCCATGAGTCTCTGATTATCACTGCTATGCACCACAGAAGTCACAGCTTACTTGTGGCTATTGAATGTTTGAAATGTGGCTAGTCTGAATGGAGATGTACTGTAAATTCAAAATAACACTGGATTTGGAAGACTTGGAATTAAAAGAAAGCAGAAGATCTTATTGATAATTTCTGTATTAATGGGATTGGGGGTATTGCTCAGTGGTAGAATGTACTTAGCATGTACAAGGTCTATATTCAATCCTTAGCACACACATAAAAGTTATATTGATTATATGTTGATATGACAATATTTTACATATATATTGGGTCAGGTAAAATATACTAGTAGCTGGATGCAGTGGAACATGTCTGTAATTCCAGTGACTTACTAGGCTGAGGCAGGAGGATCACGAGTTGGAGGCCAGTCCAGGCAATTTATTGAGACCCTAAAAATGATGATGATAATGATGATGGTGGTGGTGGTGGCGGCTGTGGATGTAGCTCTGTGGTGGAGTGCTCTTGGGTTCCATCCCCAGTACTGCCTTACCCCAGAAATATATATACACTACTAAACATATTTGTTTCTTTTTAATTTTTAAATATGACTTCTAAAAATTTAAAAATTACATGTGGACTTATATTTCTTCTATTGCATAGGACTCATCTAGGAATCAGACTGATCTACCAGGATTAACATATTTTGAGAGAGATTAAGAATCATTTCTGATGAAGAAGTAGAATACTAAGAATTCCCTGAGGTGACATGGATATTGAGAGCATTTACCTCCTGAAGGATGCCTTTTCTAATTCAGAGTTCTCAGAAACGGCAGACTTAGGAAGGGGACTTCTCTAATAAAGTAGAGATTTCTGAGGAGTCCACCAGCCACTGGTCTCAGGAGAACAGTTTGACTTGCCACTGCCCTTGGTTCCATAACACAAGTTAGCTCAACTGAAAAGCAGGGGGTGATGTCAGTATCTCCTGGTTCAGAGGCAGTTTTTCTTTGGCAAGTGAGCAGGAATAGCAGGAATAGCAACAAAGGAAAGAGCCTCACAGGCAGCAGACGCCCTTTCAACTCCAGAGGAAGAAAATTAAAAATTGAGTGCCTGCACCCAGAGGTCTCTCCCAAGTATGGGCACTCCCGGCCTTTTAAGATTGTGGGTTTCTTGTGGGGGTCCCTCCTCTGGGTCCACCTTAACAGCAGCCCTCTGGCTCAGAACTCCACTGTGCCTGAGAGCCAATGTTGCCATTCTGTTGTCATTTACATGTTTAATATCCCTTGTGGCAGCCACAGCCAAGCTGCTTGCCTAGGCTGTCCAAGTCTTCTCCCCAGGCATTAATTATACTTTTGGTTAGTGCTCTGGTTACATAGTTACATGGAGTTTGAGTGGTCCGCCCCAACAGTGTTTTCCACCAGAAACCCTGTTATTTTTAGAGTGTAATTTTGCAGGATGTGAGATTTTTCAAGAATGCATACATCACATTATAGCAAAAATACCGTGTCAACCTTTGTCTTGCATATTCATAGACAAATCTCAAGCTGCCAAGGTGACTGCCTGCCACAGGGGGAAGGTGTTATTTCCGGTAGGGCACAATAGACTCAGATTCAGATGTGTACATGATGATCATGTAGGTTACATTAATTCTTTTACTCTTAAAATGTCACATGATAGGCCTTTTGGGGCTGCTTGGGAACTGGTGTACCATATACCATCAGGCCTCCACACCCATGGGTTGTGTATCAGTGGATTCAACTAGCCTTGGATCACAAATCTGGCAAATGATTGCAACTTTCCCTTTGCCATTATTCCCTAAACAATACAGTGTAACAACTATTTACATAGCATTTACACTGTGTTATAGATTATAAATAATCTAGAGATAAAGTATAGGGGAGGATGTGTGTAAGTTAAATGGCAATACTCACCATTTTATATAAGGAGTTTAAGCATCATTGGACTTTGGTATCCTTGAGGCGTCCTGGAACCAGTGTTCCACAGGTACCAAGAGACAGCTGCACACATCATCATTTCCAGGGGAAAATGTATTCGCTATCCTTGAATCAAGCAACCAACTCACTACTTCACTTTTGGAATTCATCCTTTTTTGCAAGTTGACAGATGCCTATAAACCTCTAGATAATTCTCTTACTTTCACTACCATTAGCAAGGTAGAAGCAGGAAATTTGAACTTGGAAAGCCAAAAGTAGTTATAAAAAATCATAAAAAGTCAAAAGTAATTGATGGTAAAATATGAATTTGAAGCAACTTTTATACCTCTTAACTGATAAGTACATCTAGATGTAATTTACATGGAATTATTTTGTTTTTTCAAAACTTTTGCAAATCTTCAGAGAGTAGATTTTGTCACCTTGGTTCTTTATTGATACAGAAGGAATTGATTCCTTTAGAACATTGAAATTCAGGATTTGGAGTGTATCCAAATTCCAAATAGGCAGTATATCAAATAAAAAGGCATATTATGTGGGTTGTAATTAACAGGGAGCCTTTTAGTGGTTGACCAATCTTATTTGAGGAGAGAGAGAACAGTTATGACAGGTAAAGAATATCACCTTGAAGCCATGTTTCAGCTGTGTGTGTGGTGTGTGTGTGTGTGTGTGTGATGGGGGTGGGTATCCAAGATGGACCATCTACAGAAGTCTAATCTTTTTATTGTTTTTTAAAGTTAATTAAAATAAATGATTTATGACAACAGAATGCATTTTGATTCATTGTACACAATTGCAGCACAACTTTTCATTTCTCTGGTTGTACACAATGTAGCATCGCAACATATATGCAGTCATACATGTATCTAGGGTAATGATATCCATCTCATTCCACCATCTTTCCTGCCCCCATACTCCTTCCTTCCCCTTTTCCCAAAGTTCTTCCATTTTTCCCATCCCCCATCATTATTGCTCAGCATCCACTTATCAGAACATTCAGCCTATGATTTTTGCTCCCAAATTGGCTTACTTCGTTTAGTATGATATTCTCCAACTCCATCCATTTACCTGCAAATGCCATAATTTTATCCTCTTTCAATGCTGAGTCATATTTCATTGTGTATATATACCACAGTTTGTTATCCATCATCAATTGAAGGGCATCTAGGTTGGTTCCACAGTTTATCTATTGTGAATTGAGCTGCTATAAACAGTGATGTGTCTGTGTTACTATATAGTATACTGATTTTAAGTCTTTGGGATATAGACCAAGGAGTGGGCTAGCCAGATCAAATGGTGATCCCATTCCAAGTTTTCTAAGAAATTTCCATACTGCTTTTCAGGTTGGTTGCACCAATTTGCAGTGCCACCAGCAATGTTTGAGTGTGCCTTTCCCCCCACATCCTTGCCAACACTTATTGTTGTCTGTATTCTTGAAAACTGCCATTCTGACTGGCATGAGATGAAATCTTAGAGTAGTTTTGATTTGTATTTCTCTAATTACTAGAGATACTGAACATTTTTCATTTATTTGTTGACCAAATGTGTAACTTCTGAGAAGAATCTGTTCAGCTCCTTAGCCCATTTATTTATTTTTTATTTTTATTTTTTTTAGACATAGTTGGACCTAATACTTTTATTTATTTTTTGTAGTGCTGAGGATCAAACCCAGCACCTTGCATGTGCTAGGCGAGTCCTCTACTGCTGAGCCACAACCCCAGCCCCTTAGCCCATTTATTGATTGGGTTGTTTGTTTTTTTTGGTGTTACGTTTTTGAGTTCTTTATATGTCCTGGAGATTAGTACTCTATCTCACATGAATGTGGCAAAAATTTGCTCCCAAAAATGTAGGCTTTCTCTTCGCCTCATTGATCATTTCTTTTTTTTCTTTTTATTTTTCAGTTTTATTGATTTTATTTTTTTAAATACATAGCAGTGGTTACAATTCTTATTACATGTATGGAGTACAATTTTTCATATCTTTGTATATAGAGTATGTTCACACCAATTTATGCCTTTATACATTGTACTTTTTTTGGCATTACAATTCTTTTTATACATATATATCATAACTTTTCATATATAAAGTATGTTGACACCCAATTCGTATCTTCATACATGTACTTTGGATAATGATGTCCATCATATTCCACCATCCTTGCTAATCCCCTGCCCCATCCCTTCCCCTCTCACCCCTCTTCCCTATCTAGAATTAATCTTTTGCTGAGAAGAAGCTTTTTAGTTTTGAGTCCATCCCATTTATTAATTCTTGATTTTATTTCTTGTACTTTAGGAGCCTTGTTAAGGAAGTCAGGCTTAATCCAACGTGATGAAGATTTGAGCCTACTTTTTCCTCTATTGGGTACAGGGTTTCCGGTCTTATTCCTAGGTTCTTGATCCACTTTGAGTTTTGTGCATGGTGATAGATAGAGGTTTAGATTCATCTTGCTGTATATGGATTTCTGGTTTCCCCAGCACCATTTGTTGAAGAACCTATCTTTTCTTCAATGTATGTTTTTGGCACCTTTGTCTAATATGAGGTAACTGAATTTATGTGGCTTTGTCTCTGTGTCTCCTACTCTGTACCATTGATCTACATGTCTATTTGGTGCTATTTTTGTTATTTTAGCTTTGTAGTATAGTTTAAGGTCTGGTATTGTGTTGCCTCCTGCTTCACTCTTCTTGTTAAGGATTGCTTTGGCTATTCTGGGTCTATTATTATTTCCAAGTGAATTTCATGTTTGCTTTTTCTAGTTTTATAAGGAATGACGATGGGATTTTAATTGGAATTGCATTGAATCTGTATAACGCCTTGGTAGTATGGCCATTTTGACTATTAATTTTGTCTATCCAAGAACATGGGAGATCTTCTAAGGTCTTCAGTTTCTTTAGTGTTCTGTAGTTTTTATTATAGAGGTCTTTCACCTCTTTTGTTGACTCCCAAGTATTTTATTTTTTTTTTTTGAGGCTATTGTTAATGGGGTAGTTTTCCTAATTTCTTTTGAGGATTCATCACTGATGTATAGAAATGCATTTGATTTATGGGTATTGATTTTATATTCTGCTACTTTGCTGAATTCATTTTTTAGTTCTAGAAGTTTTCTGGTGGAGTTTTTGGATCCTCTAAGTATAAAATCACATCATCAGCAAATAATGATGGTTTGAGTTCTTCTTTTCCTATTTGTATCCCTTTAATTTCTTTCGTCTAATTGCTCTGGCTAGAGTTTATGATCATAGACTATGTTAAAGAGAAGTGGTGAAAGAAGGCATCCCCGTCACAGTTTTTAGAATGAATGCTTCTAATTTTTCTCCATTTAGAATGATGTTGCCCTTGGGTTTAGCATAGATGGCTTTTACAGTGTTGAGGTATGTTCCTATAATCCCTAGTTTTTTTAGTGTTTTGAACATGAAAGGGTGCTGCATTTTGTCAAAAGCTTTCTCTGCATCAATTGATATAATTGTATGATTTTTGTCTTAAAGTCAGTCTATTGATGTGATGAATTATATTTATTGATTTTCATATGTTGAACCAACCTTGCATCCTTGGAATGAACCCCACTTGATCATGGTATACTATTTTTTAAATATGTCTTTGTATGCGATTTGCCAGAATTTTATTGAGAATTTTTTAATCAATGTTCATCACAGATTTTTGTATCTGAAATTTTCTTTTCTTGATGTGTCTCTGCCTAGTTTTGGTATCAGAATGATATTAGCTTCGTAGAATGAGTTTGGAAGTGTTCCTTCCTTTTCTGTTTCATAGAATAATTTGAGGAGTATTGGTATTAGTTCTTCTTGGTAGGTCTTGTGGAACTCAGCTGTGAATCCGTCTGGTCCCGGGCTTTTCTTAATTGGTAGGTGTTTGATGGCATCTTCTATTAATTTGCTTGAAATTAATCTGCTTAAATTGTGTAGCACTCGCCTATCACGTGCGAGGCCCTGGGTTCGATCCTCAGCACCACATTAAAATAAATAAATAAATAAATAAAGGTATTGTGCCCAACTACAATTAAAAAATAAATATTTTAAACAAAAAAATAACTAAATTGTGTATGTCCTCTTGATTCAGTTTGGGTTGATCATATGCCTCTAGAAATTTGTCAGTATCTTCGAGGTTTTCTATTTTACTGAAGTATAAATTTTTAAGATAGTGTCTAATTGTCTTCTGTATTTCAACAGTGTCTGTCTTGATATTTCCTTTTTCATCACAAATTTTAGTAAGTTGAGTTTTCTCCCTTTTTCTTTTCGTTAGGGTGGCTAAGGGTTTGTCAATTTTATCTTATTTTTTCAAAGAACCAGCTTTTTGATTTGTCAATGTTTTGAATTGTTTCCTTTGTTTCAATTGCATTGATTTCTCCCCTGATTTTAATTGTTTCCTGTCTTCTACTACTTTTGATGTTGGTTTGTTCTTTTTCTAGGGCTTTTAGATGTAATGTCAGGTCATTGATTTGTTGACTTTTTCTTTTAATGAATGAACTTAATGCAATGAACTTTCCTCTTAGCACTGCCTTCATAATGTCCCAGAGGTTTTGATAAGGTGTTTTGGAGTTCTCATTTACCTCTAAGAATTTTTTCATCTCCTGCCTGATGTCTTCTGTTATCCATGCATCATTCAGTAGCATTTTGTTTAGTGTCCAGGTGTTAGAGTAGCTTCTCTTTTTAATTTTATCATTGATTTCTCATTTCATTGCTTTATGATCAGAGAGAATGCAGGGTAGTGTATCTCTATTTTTTTTTTTATTTGCTAAGTCAAGTCTTTTAAATGTGCATATGAGTTTTTTTTTGGTTTCCATTGCCTGGGCTGACCTCCAGGGATCTAAGTGGACTTTAGTAGTCTATCTCGGGGAGAGACTTCTATGCTTATAAAACTTGTAGAGCTGCTCAGTTTACCCATCACCTAACCAGAGGAAGAATTAGATCCTGCACTATAATTATTTTGCAGGTATTACTGATGATAACATCTTAATGAAAACTGTAATGGGTTATGATTTGCTTTTCTGTGTGGAAAAACTTTGGGGTGGTAATGTTTAAAGTCCATGTGTTGCTAGTTTGGTAGCTCCATAGCTGGTAGCTATAATCATTAAGTGCAGTTATTAAGCAAAATGCCCCCACTTCACTTCAGGCCCACTTCTTTCTTTTAATGACAAAGGAACTATGGCATTTATCATATAGATGTTAATAGTGTACATATTTTTTAAGTACAATGAATCAATGAGTAATGGAGTTCGTTAGACTATTGGAAAGAACGAACCTGCACAGATAAACTATAAGTTCTTGAAATTTCCTGGAGGATTGAATGATGACTCTCTAAAATATATTTTTCCCTGTACATTGTTGAATGATATAGTAGAGTGTTTTAGACAAAAAGCCAGCTCATTAGAAAGAACATATTGACAGAAGGCCAGATTTGCTCATTATTTAATACATAGGATTTGAAAAATATACTTTCTCCTATTCAAACTATGGCCTGTGTCCCGCCCCACAGAGATCCTGATCATTCATCTATATCAACTGCAGCTGCTGCCTCATTCACGAGCCCTTTCCTGTGTGTTCCCAGTTGGAGATGATCTCTTCATCCTTTACCCTCTGGGGCACTCTGAACCCCACTTGTGTCACGTGATGTCTTTTACCTTGGATGATTTATAGTTTTTTTTCTGTATTCATCTTTTCTTGACTAAATTTTAGACTCCTTAAGGGAACGGAACTGGCATATCTTTGCATGCTTAGATGATATACAAAATATTTTGTACATAGGCAACACCAAGAAAGATATTATTTTCAGTCTTGGATTGCTTCCTCAGTTAAATTTGTAACTTTGAAGAAAATATACCACAGGTATTCATTGGGCCCCCGTGAATCTGTCTAGTATGCTTCTATGAGAAAGCTGATACTCTAACTAGGGCTTGATCAGTAATGGGCCGGCTTTGACTCAGAGGGAGTGACAAAGGATGTGGAAATCAGAGGTTCACAGTGGGAGAAGAAAGGATGGTGGGGGGGGAATGGAGATCCTTGCTGTAGGTGAAGGGAGTAAAGCTAGGTGCTCCACAACATGGGTCCCAGGCAGAGAGAGACCCTGGGAGGTGGGGACACTGTAGTATTGGTCTGTCTGGGCATCTCTAATGGGTTGACAGATAATCTGATCATTGACTGGGGCGCAAAGGGTTAGGTCTGAGTGAACATAAAAGTGCCTGCCCCTGAGCTGCCCTGCCCTGTTATTCTCTTGTCCAGGCTCAGATCTGGCACCTAATCTCACTTCAGACTGAGAGATCTCTTCAGCCAGGGAATCTAGGATGCTGCTGGAGTTGAGGGGTTGGGAAAATCTAGGCTTAGAGCAATTCGTTCATAGCCTGTGAGAAGTGGCAGTTTTATGAGATCAACACATCTGGAAAATGTTTAGGGGCATCAGGATGTGAAGATAAACCCTACAGACCAACCTGTCATGGCTGACTTGTATTCTGAAGCCTAAGTCACCACCTTACCAAGCTCTGTGGCAGTAGAAGATTTGCAGTGTCCCGTGACTGAAAGGTGTGATATGCTTTTCAGTAATAATCAGCAGAAAAGCAGGACTGAAACCTAGCCCAGGACTGACATGAACAGCATCTTAAAGATCATCTGGTTCATCATCTGGTTCAGCATGTAGCTTTCCGGAAGACAAAAATTTAGTCCTGGTGGGGGCTTTTCTGTTTTTTAGAGGGTCATTGATCTACAAGGATAAAAATAAAAATAAAAAAGTGATAGCTCATACAAGTACATAATTCATGCCAGATATTAACATAGCATTTAAATTTTTTCTCATTCTTTTAAAAAATACTGGATTCCTTTTTTACTATTATGAATAATAACTGTTATTTCTTAAAAAAAAAAAACAAAAAAAAAAACCTAGAGGCTGGGGTTGTGGCTTAGTGGTAGAGCACTCACCTAGCATGTGTGAGGCCCTGGGTTCGATCCTCAGCACCACATAAAAAAATAAATAAATTAATTAAAGGTATTGTGTCCAACCAGAACTTTAAAAAAAATGTGATTTCCTCATATAATTAACATCTATTGATAGTGCTAATAAAAAATGCATGAAGGGTCAGGGAGAGAATGGGCAACAAGTACAATGTTATTTGAGAGGAGGAATACTTGGTGTTCTATGGCATAGCTGGGTGAATATAACCAGCAGTAATGCACTATCTATTTCAAAGTAGAAGCAAGGAATTTGAATGTACTCCCCATAAAGAAATGATAAAAGTTTAAGGAGGCAGATATGCTAATTACCCTGAATTGATCACTATTTAATGTCTATATGAATCAAACCATCACATTATATCACATAAATATGTACAAACATTGTGTCAAACAATTTTTAAAAATTTTTAGTTTTGGAAAAAATTATGTTTGAATAATTTTGTTAATATTTTCTTAATATTCTATTAAGAATGGAAATTTCAAACAGTCTAGAAAGGTGTCAGATGAAAAGTGGAAACTTCTTGCGATTCTGAGAAGTTTTTTGCATGCAGATAAGTATGGACGCTTAATTGTGGATTATTTTTTAAGAAAAAAGTTTGTCTTGCACATATTGTCTTTGGTTTAACTTCATCAATACTGATATTATATCTATATCAATATGTATAGATGTTCCCTTCTGAGTTTTGTATTTTTTGTTACATAGTTATTTATTTACAGTAGTTGAACCAGTTCTCTAATAATAGACATTTTATTTTCAGAATTGTTCTGTTCCAAACAGTGACCATTAATACAAGCTGATTTTCAAAGCCACTACTTCTAAAGATAGGGGCATAGTCCAATCCAGGGATTGGCAGACTTCTTCAGCAAAGGGCTGGTCAGTAAGCCTGGTAGGCCATTCACTGCTATAGTTGTAGTGCCAAAGCAGCCATTGCTATATAAATACAATGTGATCTGTCCACACAATGGATATCATTCAGCCATGGAAAGGAGTGAATACTGATACATGCTGTAACATCAGAGAGTATGAAAACATGCTAGGTGAAAGATGTCAGACACAAAAGGTTATAAATTATCTGAGTCCAGTTTCTTGAACTATCTAGAATAGGTAAAAGCATAGACATAAAACTCGGATGGTGATTACCAGGGACTAAGACAGTGGGGAACATCTGCTTAATGGGTATGAGTTTATTTTTGGCATGAAGACAGTGTTTGGAGGTAGATAGAGATAGTGCTCATTCAACATTGTAAATATACTAAATGTCACTGAATTGTTCAGTTATGTGAATTTCACTTTAGTTAAAAAACAAACAAAATTATCCATATCCTAGGGGATGGAGAATAGCAGCCACAGTCAATATGCAAATGATTGAGCACAGCTGCATTTCAATACACTGTACATGAACTTTGTTTACAGCAAAAGAAGGCAGGCCAGATTCGGCCCCTATGCAGTAGTTTACAAATTTCTAGTGTAATCTGAAAAATGATTTTGATAGTAATATGAAGGTTGAATTAGATTGATGTAGGAATCGAGATGTAAGGACTTGAGGCAGGAAAACTTGTCAAGAGGCTGACAGTTGTCTGTCATTTTTCACTTTGGAGAAGATGATAAACTCCTCTAAGAAGCTGATGAAACCGTGGAACTCTTCTTCATCCCCTCTCCCAAGTTTATGTGCATGTGCTTAATTTTTTCTATGGAAATGACTGTCCATAATTCCAAGTCAAGAGACTATATTTCAGTAGAATGAGAGCTTAAATTCCCAGGAAAAAGGCAGTAAGGAAGTAGGTTTTCCAGGGCCCTGAGTTTTAAGTACTGTAGACGAGTCAGTACAATGAAGCTTGATGGAAAATAAGCCATTGGAATTCTCAATTAGGTGACCTCAACAGGAATAGTGTCACTAGAATAATGTCATCACAAATACAGTATAGTGGGTTGAGAGGGAAAGAGGTTTCAAGTCATAGGGGTAGAATTGTAGACTAACCTCTCAGGTGGGTTGGTGTTGAAAGAAAGATGGAGGCTTAAAACACATGAGCCAGAGGGCTGGGTTTTCACAGGAAGGGAAAGATCTGAACATGTTTACAGGCTGAGGTATAAGGGGTGGGTCCTGAGTAACTGACAGAAAGTTTTCATTATCCATTCTGAGCAGTCCTGGGCATTATTTTCTTCTTAGTCCTCTTTGTGGCTTTTGAAACAGGTGACTGCCCTACTTTTGAAACTCCGCCCTATGACTTTCTCCTGGACTATTAATGAGTTCTCCTAGATTGATTTACAACTTTATAATGATCCCAAAGTGGACAACTCCAGGAATTTATTTCCCTTGAGCTTTAGTTGTTTGTCTCCTCTATCTTAGCAACCATGTCCATGCCTTACCTTGAATGTTCTTCTCTACCCTGGTTTTACATTAGAACAACCAGGGCTCTATTAAGTCACACTGTAACTGGGCTTCATACTCAGAGATTCCGATTTAGTTGAACTAGACATGGGGCTAAGACTTTGGTTTCTGGTTTTGTTTTGTTTTGGTGTGTGGGGGGGTTCCCTTTTAATTCTGAGCATCTAAAATCACTGCCTAAGCTTAATTTTTCTCAAATTGGCTAAATACTGGAATCATCTGGGGGTGCTTTAAAATACAGATGCTAGTCTGGCACAATGACACACCCTTGTTATCCTAGTGACTTGGGAGGCTGAGGTAGGGGGAATCACAAGTTTGAGGCCATCCTCAGTAACTTAAGGAGGCACTGTCCCAAATGAAAAATAAAAAAAGACTAGGGATATAGCTTAGTGGTAAAGAACCCTTGGATTCAATCCCCAGAACAAATGAATGAATAAATAAATAAATTCTGATAGAACACACTTTAAAAATATACAGATGCTTGGTTTCTGCTCCCAGAAATTCTGATTTGGTTGGTTGTGGTGTAATAAAATTATTTTTTTGTCTTTGCCTCCAACTTGTGGCAGCGTTCCTAAAATCTTTGGAATTTCCTTAGTGATATGAGTGTCTTCCATTATTCCTAACAAGCCTCTTAAATTATACCTGAGTTTATGCCAACAAGGTGATTCTTGGGGAGCCCTTAAATAGCTTCAGGATGGGGACTGGTCACCAGAAGGAACCAACTACATGATTAGAGGATTGTAACTTTCAGCCCCACTCCCATAAGGAGCTAAAGTCCAGTCACCAGTGGCTAATGATTTAATAAAAAATGCCTACATAATGGAACCTCCATAAAAACCTCCAAATGATGGGGCTCAGAAAGTTTCCAAGTAGGCAAATTCAACCACATGCCAGATGGGTGGCATACCTACCTCCATTGGGACAGAAGCTTCCATGCTTGGGATCCTTCAGGACTTTGCCTTAAGGACCTCTTCATCTGGCTATTTGTTTGTATCCTTATGATGATAAAGTTAAATAGAGCATTCTCCTGCATTCTGTAACTACCTCTTATCTCCATTCAGGATCCATGCCAGGTTTTTACCACTTCTTGGATGCTGTCATTTGCTTCCATGGTTGGTGGGATGGGTGGATGGATACATGTATTCATGACTGGTCCTTGAAAGTTTTTTTCTAGCTAGTGTTACATGAGCTCAGCCCTCTGTCCCTCTTTCTACAGCCATCTTCAGCCCTCTTTCATTTATTTGCTCTTGGTCTTCTTTGCAGTCATCTATTTTTTTAAGTAAATATCCTATAGGCACATGTGGTATTGGGGTAGTGTGAAACACTGGACGCCTGGCCATGACTCCTCAGGGACCGAGGTCTGGGAACTGCCTGCCCAAGGTATGTAAGAACAGAAAACAACTATAATAGAAAGATAAAGGCTACCTTCGAAACTTTGTGCTCCTGCCTGTAGAATTACAGTTTGATGCTCAGGAAGCCTCTTTCTGGGTGTTCCATCTCAAGAAGCAGATCTCCTTTACAACATTCATTGCTGGATTTTTTGTCTTTTGTTTTTTAAATTCCTGAGAGTGCTCAGAAGTCTCCAAAATATAGCTCCATGTCTGCAGCCTAGGCCTGCAGGCTCCTAGTCTACACCTTGCCTTTGGACAATGCTTGTTAGTTGATGTATAGTAACAGCATAGGGGTTTGCCCTGCCATTCCAACTGAAGTAGAACTATCCAGTTACTACTAGTCATCTGCCTGTGAGCAAAGAGTTTTCCACTCTGTGACTAGTTGGGTTGAGATCTGCTCTCTGCCCCCTCCTTTTCAGGCTTCTGCCACTTGCCTTGTTCAGCTCCTTGTTACTCCTCAGGGCTATCACACAACCTCCTCGCTGATATGTTTTTCTTTAGTATAGAATGTAAGCTTTTTGAGGATAGGCATCTTGTCTGCATCAATCACACTGTGTACCTAGTATTTAACCCAGTGTCTGACACATAGTTGGTGTCCATTAACTATTAAGTAGGCCCTCTCTGTCCTATCACCGTTTTTCTTCCTAAAGCAAACATCTAATCATGTCCTGAAACTCTTGTTATCTTTCCCTTTGATTATGCCTTCTCTTGAATTCCTCTACACTCCTTTGTCTCTGATTGAGCAGTTCTCAACCTATTTTTGTCATCTTCTATCAGTGCTCCAAAGACAAAGCACTTTTAAATGCAAAGAACATTTAATACAATATATTTGGACAGTTTTTAAAAGACCAGAGAGAAAGGGAGCTCCAAGGCAACTAAATTGGTGACCTGTGGCATGGAACAGGGAGACTGGGTGTGGGGTGATGTGGTGAGTGTCCCATTTTAGGGTTAACTTCCACTCTGCTTTATTTGAAATACTTTTAAAAACTTGCTGCCATAATTAGTTATAAGTTACTTTTAAGCATTGTTTGTTTGTGGTTCTAGGGAAGGAACCCAGGGCCTTGCTCATACTAGGCAAGCACTTTACCACTGAACTACATAACCAGCCCTTTTAAAATTTTATTTGGAGACATGGACCTGTTAAGTTGCTAAGGTTTTCCTCAAACTTGCGATCTTTCTGCCTCAAACTCCTAAATAGCTAGGATTATAGGAATGTGCCATCATATCCATCTAATTTTTAAGTGTTTTTTAAAATTAGTTTTAGGTTTATATAGAAAAGTCGTAGAAATACAAAAATCTTGTATCCCTTACTCCCCTCCCTGATATGTACCACTGTATTCCTTGACTGTATATTTGTATGCTTTTTAATCCTCCCCCAATTCAAGTTGACCGGATACTTATTACTTTCAGGAATTCATGTTTTCTTGAATAATGAAAAAGGTATTCAACTTTTAGACTCTCAGGTTACATATCCTTGTATTCTTTCACAGAGAGTATATACCACTCTTAATGAAATAGCTTCCAGCATTTTTTCCCCAAGTACTGGGGACAAAACCCAGGACTTCACACATGCTAGGTATGTTCTACCACTGACTACACCTCCCATCACCCTTCCCAATATTTTTAGACCATGCATCCCAGTAGCCATGAGCTGTGACTTGAGGTGTAGCTCAGTGGTAGAGCTTGTCCTTTTCATGCACAAGGTGTCCTGGGTTTAATTCCCAGCACCAAAACCAAAAACAAACAAATTATGAGCAAATGTCCAGAATTTTAAATTAAAAATTATAAGTATATAATTAAAATTATATATAATACTGTTCTATGTATCATATGACTTCTAAAAGTAGAAATTTTAAAATGTTGTGATTAAGAAGTAAATATATTAATAGACACATGAATATTTTTTTCCACATTCCAGTGAATCATCTCATACATTCCAGTTTGTAGATTATTGGTGTAAATTATCTCGGTTTAAATGTTTCCCTCCTTTCCCAGCTGAAATGGAACCTAGTGAGGAAATGATGCTGTTGTGTATATTGTTTTAACATTATCCTGGACTACGTAATGTAGGAATTTTCTGATGTGCAATGTGGAAACAGCTGAACTGCTTCTGAGAATCTTACAAGCTGAGTTTTGCTTGAAATTTAGTGGTTAATAAGTTAAAACTATTTCTCTTAAGGCAAAGCTATGGATTAGGTTTTTCTTGGGATTAAAAGAACATTAGTCTTATAACCGGAGATTTCACTGTCTTTATACTGGAACAAATGCTTTTTTCAGATCTTGTCCCAGTATGAAAAATAAGACTCTTTGCAAGGTGCTTGGGAAAGTTCTAAGTAGCTCCCCAGTGGGGAGGCCTTTGTTCTGGAGGAAGAGGCCTAACCCCGAGGGTTAATCAGAGGGACATGGAGAACATCAGTCACTGCTAGTATAGGTCAGAGAGAAAAGTTCACATCTGAATGTTACTGACCACCAAGCTCTTTCTTGTGGTCCTTTCAGAAGTGATCTATTGTGAAGCATACCTAGAGCACAACCCTCCAGGGTAGATTTATTAGAGCAAAATACTCCTTGTCCTTCTGATAAAGTTACATGTTTACTTGCTTTGAATCTCAGGTAACAATTAGTACTTTATGGTGGTGATTATTTGAGTAAATATGCTAGCAAGTACAAAAACCTGCTGGAAGGGGGAGCAGATTAGCACCTAATGCCTCACCTAGCATATAATTGATGTTTGTTGATTGCCTATTGAGTGAATGAGTTTAAATTTTTACAAGGTTTATTGGTCTAGTATCATACTACCAAGTTCGACAAGCACATATGGTTATACCGTTTTTGCTTTGTAACTGTTAAACTGTATATTTAAGTCTTTTGCTTCTTTCATTATATGTTACATCTCAGGATAAAAATGTCTTTAAACATTTAGGGCAAATGTATTGAAGTAAATTATATACATGGGGCTTGTTTCCTTTAGATGTTTATAAGAAATACATTGAAATTTCCTTTGTCAAGTTGAAACATAAACATTAGTGTATTTGCTTGTCAACACATGGAATTTGGTAATTAATTTATATTTGGAAAACCTGGTTCAATTTTGAACATTTTGGGAAACAAGATTTCCAAGTGTATCTTGCTAACAGCCAAGAACAGCTGTGTTCATAGTTTTTTCAGATGGTTTCTTTGTGACATCTGTGAAAATAGACAGCTTCAGTAACTGAGTGTGCCCGGATTGCATGGCATATTACAGCATTTTATGATGTACGGGGGCCAGAGTCTCCACTGTAACAGAACAGTTTGCTGATTTGTATAAAAATATTTATTTGACTTAAATTTTGTTTTCTTTTAGAGAATAAATGGTAAGGACATAAACTTCCATGATTAGCAAAAAGTATACAATACATTATCTAACTTTATTTACATATGCTTAAATTCAAGAATAAAGAGATTATTGCTTATCAATGAATTTAATATGTAATGCAAGTTACAAATCTATAATAAACAGATAACATCCCTGTCAATGGTGTGGTGACTGTTAGTAGAAAGGAAAGGGAACCTGTGCCATTCATGCAAGCACAAAACAGAACTGAAGATACCTGGGTGGGATGTTGGTGGAAGGGGGAGCATCCTCACCTGTACACCCATGGCTTTTGTTTGTTCTCTTGCCAGAATGGTTTGTGCATTCCTTTTCTGTCTCTCCCAATCTCAATCTTTTTGTCCTTACAGTTCACAGGAAAAGACAAGATCAGTCTTTCAAAAATCAGCTTGTTAATTAGAGGTGACCAGGGGGCACTTTCCAAGTTTATAGATGTTCAGATGATTAACCGTGGCAAAAGGAAATTTCTTTTGCACAGACCGTTTTAGTTTTTACTAATAAAAGCATTCACAAGGGAGGAACCACTGACCTGCCCTCACCCCCCACCATGCTTCCAATTAGGGATCTATTATCTCATTCCAGATAATTGGAAAAGGATATTCAAAATACTACGTCGTGTAAATATGGCTTTTGCCTGCATTATATTACGAGGAGTTCTGAACACATCTGGAGTGAAGGCAGCCCCAGGGACATTAAAGCGCGCTGTTTTGGTTGGCACAGTGACATTATAGTATATGCCAATTTGTAATGGCTTTTGGAAACAGGCAGTTTTAAACTCTCCCTGAACTATTCCCCAGAGAAATTATTCAATTAAGTACAACTAAAATTAATGTTTAGCATTTTTTGTTTAAATAAAATAGGCAGCTATAAAGGGAAATCTGTGATTCATGCTCATGTTCTTATTTTACTCTAAAACCAAGCTCCTAAGAAGTAATTGGGTGTTCTGGAATCCGTGCATTTTCTAGAAGACACATAGTTGCCAGATTCTCCTTAGCACTTTTCTTACTGCTTACATGACTGTTACTGTCTAGGCAATTGCCTAGGGTTGCCTAGGCTCTGAGCTTCCAGGGCGGGGTGGGGAATGCAAAAGCCAGAGGACTCCGGTCTCTATCTTCGAAGTCGGTGCTTTTCAAACTTTAATGGACAGAGGTATCACCTAGGGATCTTGTTAAAATGGGGATTTTAATTCATTAGATCAGAGGAGGGGCCTGAGATTCTGCATGTCTAACAAGCTCTCAGGGGCTGCTATTGCTGCTGGCCAAGGACCAAGAGGAGCCAGGCTCTAGGCAGCAGTGTGGGGGGAGGGCTGTTGGGGGTGGCACCTGGACTTTGATTTTCAATCTGTGGCTTGGCCCTGAATGCATTTGGGTAGGTATGACTCTTATTTTCTTCCCAGTATATGTCCTTACTTATTCTCAGAATCCTTGATTCTTCAGGATCTTCATAGAGCCCCCAATAGAATGTTCTTTGGAAGAGGATAAATTTCTGATTGATCAGAGCAGATAATAGCTTCATTCTTATCTTACATATCTTCTTGGAATCTATACACATGTCTGCTTCATTATCTCTGGTCCATCTTTCATAGCCATGTTATAAGAAGAAAAAAGTCACCCTGACATTGGTTAGTCTGTGTTACTAAACACGTAGGCCAGAGCCCTGGTTAGTGGAAGGGTGTATGAGTAAGTGTGGCTTTGTGGTTTTTATCCAGGCATCAGTACTCCTGAGGTTTGGCCTTGAAGCTCTTAGGTCCAGGACTTTGATGGTTGGTTTATTTGAAGGTGGTCTGAGTGGGACATGGTTAAAATCTGCACTAGGTGAAATCTCTTGAGAGTCTGATTCATAACCCAGGTGGCTCTTTATCCATAAAGGACAGAATGTTCTACAAAAAAAGACTACAATGTTTATATCTGCTAACTGGCTATCCTCCTCTTTGTATTGAAAACTTATTGATAGTTAAAAGAATTAACAAATGGATGAAGATCACATCTTTGTCATGGCCTCCATGTCCACCCTTTCCCCACCCTTCTGATGTTCCTATCCCAAACAGGGTCCAGGGTTGGGGATGTAGCTCAGTGGTAGAGCACTTACCTAGCACGTGGGTTTGATCCCCAACATCACAAAACAAAAGCAAGAACCACAGGAGTCCAAAGTGTTCTTTCCTCAGTTCAGAAAATTTGCCAGAAATTTTCTGGTGTGTATGTGTTTAACCTTCAGATTCTCTTTCAGTCCACCTTTTATTTTCTTTTTAAAAAAATCCTATCCCAATAATATTTTCTAAAATGTAGTTATGATCATTTCACTTACTTGCTAAAACCCTTCAGTGGTTCTTCATTGTCTAAGAAGTGCTTCTAAAACCTTCATTTGTTTAGTATTTATTTAATGTTCTTAAATTAAAAGTATTAACATCATAAATATTAGATTTAAATGTAGTATTGTTGTTCTTCAGATTTAATTTTCTAACACTTATTTCATTATTATCAAAATAATCCTTCTACCAAGTTTGAAAATCAGAATTAGGCAGTTTAAGAGAAACAAAAGTTGGTTCTATTGGCTCTCCTTACCCTAAAGTCCTACTTCCAAAAACAGTGCTGCTCATTATTTTAGTGGTTTATATTTCAATGTCTAAAGTGCAATATGTATTAATTTAATTTATAAATAAATTATATATTCAGTGTCTATTGTTCAAAACAGTATGTTGCGATTTCTTGATGTTTTCGGCCTTAGACATGTTGATTTCTTCCTAAGGATAATGTTAATATAACTTGCATTACACCTACACGTTACACACTTCCCTCTCCCATCACACACACATTTCTGTTAAATCTGTATTCTTGGTATGATAACCATGTAAATGCTTAGAGTGAACCACGGGGTGTACTAAGCCAGTAATTACTTCTTATGTTTTCATTTGCTTAGTTGTCTTTTTTTTTTTTTTGGTACCAGGCATTGAACCCAGGGGTGCTTAACCACAGAGTCACATCCCCAGCCCTTATGTTTTATTTTCAGACAGGGTCTTGCTAAGTTTTTTAGGGTCTTGCTAAATTGCTGAGGCTGGCTTTGAACTGGTGATCCTCCTGTCTCAGCCTCTGGAGCCCTTGGGATTAGAGGTGTGTACCACTATGCCCAGGTTAGTTATCTTCTTGATATATTCATCACCAGCCCCCATACTTCTGCTAGTATTATGAAATTCCTCTTTTATCTTGGTAGACTATTCATACTTTTCCTATTAATTTCATCTTTTCACTGACTACCCCCTCCACCCTGCTCCTTAGTCCTTCATTCCTCCATCCAATCTGGACAGATTGTTCTCTGGCTGATGTGGAACTGTTCTGGGACATTTCTGCTCCACCACGTAGGGAATACAGTGCCCTTTATCTCCCCCCCACCCCCTCTCTCTCTCAATTTTTTTTTGGTTGTAGTTGGACCCAACACCTTTATTTTTATGCGGTGCTGAGGATCGACCCCGGGCCTCACACGTGCTAGACTGGCATAGACTGGCACTCTACCGCTGAGCCACAACCCCAGCCCTCTTTGTCTCTTTGTGATGTATATTCCCTGTTTTCTGGATCCCATATAGTCGTCTTTCTTCCTGTTCTCATTTTTGGTGGAACACTTTCTCTAGGAGCTTCTAAAGAAAGGATACATGGGAGGTAAACATTTTAAGACCTTGCGTGTTTGAAAATCATTGTTTTCTTCCCTTCACTCTTGTTCAAAAGACTGACCACAGTCTCTCCTGGGTGTTTTTCCCTCAGAATTAGGAAGGCATTGCTCAGTCAGCTTCTGGCTTTCAGTGTTGCTTTCGAACCCTGCCGTTCTGGTCTCCATGGTATGTGAGCTATTTTTTTCTACCATCTCTCTAAAAGCTTTGAGAATCTTCTCTTCATCTCTAGTGTTCTGAAATTTCACATTGGTGTGGGTATGACTTTTTCCCCCCATTTATTGCCCTGAGCACTTGATATTCCTTTTTAATCTGGGAATTCATGTCCTTAAGTTCTGAGAAGTTTTCTTGGATAATTTCATTGTTCGTTTTATTCATGTGATCTCCTTTTTTTGTTTTTGTTTCTCTATAACTCCTCTGTCAGTGTTGGGCCTCAAAAATCAACCCTCCATTTAAAACATTTTCCCCCTGAGGCAGGGTTATAACTCAGTGGCCGAGGCTTCCCTGGCATGCATGAGACACGGGGGTTCAGTTCAGTGAATCTGTATGCGTTGGACTGGGGAGCTCAATCAAATGATACTTTTCATTGCTTTATCTTATTGCTTTTTCTCTGAATTAAATCTAATTCTGTCTTCCAGTTTTCTTTCTCTTTCACATGTGCATGATACCCTCTTTTTGAATTTTTTATTTTTTAAAATAATTACTGTTTCACAGGATTCACCCTAAGATTGACAGAGGTCCTATGTACGGGGCACCCAGTTCCTCCCATGTTTACACTTTACCTATTATAGTACAATATCGGGACCAGGAATTAGACATTGGTACACTGCGTGTATACAATTTTATTATGTGTAGAGTCCATGTAATCATTACCACAGTCATGATACTAAACTATTATTGGTGCCCTAATTTCTAAGAACTTTTTCCTGTTCTTTGAAAATACCTTTTTTTTTGTGGATACGTTGCCCCCCCCAGCCCGTGTGTGTGTGTGTGTGTGTGTGTATGTGTGTGTGTGTTTTTGCCCCTCTGTAGGCTGTTTCCTCTGAATTCCTCAGGGTTTTCTCTCCTCAGTTTGTTTTGGAAACTTTTCTCAGATATTTGTTGATTCTTGGGACAAATGTTCTTTCTTGTTTAAAAGTGAGGCACCCGAAAGTTGATGGGAAGAACTTTGTGTAGGCTCTAATTGTTAACTGGTAGGTTGTGTAGGGAGCACCTAGCCTTTGCATTGTAGGAGTTTCAAATATCAGAATACTCACCCTTTCTCTTAGTCTGTTTTTGCAGAATAAACCAAGTACACTATCAGGACCAGGAATTAGACGTTGGTATTTCTAATTAGGGATCCCTGTGTCTGCTGCTAAGGTTCTGGGTGCTGACTGTCAAAAGAGATTAGAGTTGGAGGGATGGTGAGATGATACACACACATCTTAGTGTGCAACCTTTAGTTTATTACTTCTGTTTTTACTGTACTATTCACACTCCCTCAACTGTGCCCAGAGTCCTGGACACAAGCCCTTGGTTGGGATTCAGACATCACTGGAGGAGGTATGGCATTCTTCAAAGCCCATTGGATACCAATTTCCTGTATTGCTGTGGCCAGAGCTGGTTTGTAGTCACAGGAAGCATAAAATAACTGCTTTTGGGGAAGGCAACTGAGCTGGCAGATTGGGATCCACAACCAAGATTGGTGAACAGGAAACATCTTTTGGGGCTGAGGCAGGCCGAGGCAGGTGGGTGTGCACACAGGGGTGTTGGAGACACTGGAAGTCACCTCCTCAGTTTAATGGGGTGAACCCTGAGGGGTGTGATGTCCGTGTCAGGAGGGCTGTGGCTAGATAGTAACCTAACCACAGCCGTGAGCTCATTGAGTGGTTGTCTGCTTTGGGCTTCCTCTGCTGGGAAGAGGCACCCTTGGGTGTTTTCCATGTCCATAGTCACTGATATACCCCAGTTCTTGGAAAAGACTTTTCTTTTGCACCCCTTTCTAGTGCCCTCTACTGAGAAAGCTTAACAACATGCCACCACAAAGCAGAAATTCTTGAAGAGCTTAGCCCTTTTAATGCAAAGCAGATATTGAAGGGGGAATTTAGAGCTGAGAGTCAATAAATCGATAACTGGCATACAGGAATACAATGCAATGCAAAGTATTAGTCTGTTGAAACATTTCATAAAATTGGGACATTTTCAAGTCACTTTTTATTTCATTAATGGGGTATTCTTACCCTTTTTTGTTCTATATAATTCATGTAGTATTTTTTATTGCTTGGAGAGAAATTCAAGAAGCAGTGTTGGAACAAAATGAGCTATTGTAAAATGAGGCATTATATATATGTGTACCTTTCTATAAATACCTGCCTCAGGAAAATGCTAGTGTGGACTTCTTCCCTTTACACCCTTTTTAGAGTGGAGAACCACACCTAAAAATCTGTCTGAAGTGCCATGATTTGGTGGAAAAATATAGGTAATTTTTCTGCAAAAGAGAAATATTTTCTTAAGTGGAGAAACATTTCTTCTTCAAGTTGCTTGGTTTTTGTTGCTGTTTAGTTTGGGGGTTTTGTTTGCTTTTTGTGGTGCTGGAGATTGAACCCAAGGCTTTCACATGCTAAGCACACACTCTACCACTGAGCTACTCCCCCATCCCAAATTACTTAAAAAAAAAAAAAAAAAAAAAAAAGTACATGGTTAATTTCAGTTTTCTGATTGACAGATGTCATGATGCTGAATCTCTCAGCACCTAAGTCTTACTCAACTACCTCAGCTTCCTCAGAGATCTATACAAAAGAAAAATACGGGGAAACCAAGGTGATGTTCCCATGGAATGGGAAAAATGCAGACTATGTTTAGTCTGGAGTTAGACATAGACCTGAAATTTGAGACATGAGTGGCATGAGCTTCTGAGTAAAGCATTGCATTGAAATCCAGAGACCTCATCTTCTCAAGTCCTACCACTTATTAGTGGGGTAACTTGGGCAAGCTATATAACCTCTGTGGGTCTGTCTTGACATCTGTGAAATGTGCTAACAGTTTCCCCCTCTACAGTTCTCTATCCATAGGAGGCTGATGAGATAATACTTAGTTCCAGTGCTTTAAAACTGTTAGCGACATCTTGCATATTTTTAAAATTCCTCACTTATGTGAAATCAGATGGCAACAGGGAGCATAATCCTAACTTAGAAATAATAATTCACGAAATTTTCATGAAAAGCTAGTCTAAAAATTTTGTTGATCTAAAAGGAAGAACCTCGAGATAGCATTCAAGACTTTTTCAATCACTAATTCTCTTTTGGAACTTACGTGTTTTGTTCTTTGATGTAGGAATTTGAACATGCTGTAAATATTCTGTAGTGGGGATGGATATGAGAATGTAAGTCGGTGATCCTGTTGGCATTTCCGAGTCCTAGAGAAAAGGAAATTTCTCAGGCAGACAAATCCTGTTGGATTGAGGTGAGACTATTTTTCAAAGGGATCAGAGTTCTAATAGTTTAGGTCTGGATATTTCATGAGAGCCTTTCTAGAAGCTTCAGTGAAAATAGAGGTATAAACACTGTGTAGGGCTTTTTATAATTGTGAGACAGGAAATGTTAGCAAACAACGTTGGCTCATCTAAGACTTTATGTTTGATAATGATGATTGTGGCCAAAAAGATATGGCATAACAAAGTAACAACTGTACTCTGTTACAACAATTAATAATTATTTTTTTAGTTTTATAGCATTTGAGTAACTCTACTGAGTATGGACAAGTATGCAAATTACTACAAAATTTGTACACAGCATGCAGAAACATTCAACTGGATCATAAATTTTGCCTAATATGCTAATATGTTCATTTTAGAAAATAATTAAATATTTACTTAATACTTTGGAAGACATTTTTAGGGACAACTTGAATGATCTCATCTTTCAAACAGAGCAAAAATAAAACAGTACAAACAAGGCAGTCTTGGGATGTGTGAGCTGATGTCCTCCTTTTCCTTTCTGGATATTGTGGAAAAGCCTCTGGAGCCAAGCAGATTGTTACTCAGACCCCGCTTTGCCACTTACTAACTCTGAGACTTGGGACAGATCATGGGATCTCTGTAAGGGTCACGTTTTGTAACACTGGCCTCACAGGCTATCCTAAGGATTAATGGAAACAGCTCATAGGAATCACTCAGAATTGCTGACTTTTCTTTAATAAAATTCTCACTTTTGCATATAACTAGGGAGTCAAAGAAAATTGAGGAAATAGGCCTGCTGACATTTCTTATGGATATCCTTAGTAAGAAATTAGCTGGCGGGAGATGTGAATCTGTTGCCAGACTCCTCTGTTCCATTCATCTGCTTTCCTATCCTTATGTCAGTACTATATTGTCTTGATACCATAGTTTTAGAGGAAGTCTTGAAACCAGAGAGTATATCTTTTCCAAATCTGTTTTTCTTTTTCAAAATATGAATTCAGAGTGGGAAGAGTAGACACCTTTGCCTTGTTCCTGATCTTAGGGGGAAAGTGCTTAATGTGTCATCTTTAAATATGAGGTTAGCTGTAGACTTGGTTTTGTTTACAATAGGCTTCATTCTTTAGAACAGTTTTAGATCTACAGAGAAACTGAGAAGTACTATAGAGGGTTCCCTGATATCCCACACTGAATCCCCTGTTGGTAACCTCTTATGTTAGCAGGTACAATTAATGAATCAATATGGATATTTTATTATTAATTAAATCCATAGTTCATTCAGCTTTCACCTAACTTTCTGTTTCATATCTTATTCCCGATGCCACATTGTGTTTAGTTGTCTTGTCTCCTTAGATTCCTTAGCTATGACAATTTCAAGACTCTCCTTGTTTTTTTATGTTATTGACATTTTGAGGGGTGCTGGTTAGGTATTTTGTAGGACACCATACAGATAAAATTTCTCTGATGTTTTTCTCATAATATTGGGTTTATGGGTTATTGACATTTTCATCATATTGAGGGTACATACTGTCAGTGTGATTTGTGACTAATTTTGACCTGGCTTAGGTAGTGTTTTTCAGACTTCTTCACTGTAAAATAACCAATACTCCTGATACTCTTTTCCCTTCACCCCTATTTCTGTACTACATCCTTTTATAGGAAGTTACATGATGCAGCTCACACCTAAGTGCTGTTACTCCTGCCTCCTTGACAGTGGAGTGTCTACACAAATGGTTTGGAATTCTATATGAGAGAGTCATCTCTTTTCCCCCAGCTATTAATTTTTTTAATCATATGTTTTTGTTAATATAGACTCATAGATGTTTATTTCATACTTTGGATTTTTGACCCCAAACTATTTATTTTGTTGTTTAGAATCTTCCACTGTTAGCCACTGGGGAATCCTTGCAGTTGGCTTCCATGCTCCTTTAACACATGCCACAGAGGGGGATTTGTTTTTATTTTTCTTTTTAAAGCACTCTCTTACCGTCTGGCACTACAAACACTCCAGATTGCTCTTATGTATGCTCTTGGGCATGCTCTTTCCTCACCTGAATCAATCATTTCTCCAAAGGGTCCTGGTTCCTTTTATTGGAGAATTATGTTAGAAACAAAGATCTGGGCGCTGAGCGTGCTTGTTGCTTCTGGGGATATTGGTTTTTTAAGACCTTCTTAGTTAACAAAGACAGAAAGATATATTTGCTAACCTATGTATATATACATACTTATATATAACCATTCATATCTATATTAAGCTAAACATGAGTTTATCCTGTCTCTAGCTCTAAGCCATTACCACATGTACTGTTCTAGCCTCATTCCCTTGCTATGTATAAACTTCCATTCACCAGTGAGAATTGGCATTAATCATCTGCTATCCATTCCCTTAATTGTTCAGTTCTGTACCATAAATACCAGGATGAGAACTGTTAACTCACAGCCCCCCAGGAAACAACCTTATCAACTAGAATTCAGTGCTTATGTGTAGTTCTCTTTGCCTTTTGTCTTAGAGATGCAACTCTCTTCCAGAGTTACATAGACTAGCACCTTTTGTTTTGTCTCTTTCAGTGGTGTTATTCATACATTCATAAATTCAGTTAGATGTTTTAGATGTTTTCATATGTTCAGAGTTAAATCCTTTTATCACAGTCCACATTTCGTCCTGGAACCATCAACCTCCTAAATGATTTTTTTAATTTAAATAACATACATTAAGATTGCATTTTATACTGTAACATTCTATAGTTTTTGACAAATGCATAATGTCATCCATCTGCCATTACTGTTTTATACCGAATATTTTACTGCCCTAAAAATTCTTGTGTATCACCTATTCATCCTTTGCCTCCTCCCATTTGGATTGTTTTACTCTCTATATAATTTTGTCTGTTCCAGGATGTCATATAATTGGAATCATACAGTATATTGTAGCCTTTTTATGCATGCAGGTTGCTAAGAAACACATGTTGGTTATCTATAAGTCATTTCAATCAGAGCTGAGCACATTATCATGAGGATTCCAGTCTTCTCAAATAATGGAAAGTGGTTGAGTTTTTAATTTTTTTCTTTTCTCATTTTTGTTACCTTAATTAGCAATGATTCTGATGTAACTTACATTTTTTAAAGTAAACTTTTTATTAAAGGGCTAGGAAAACTGATGAGGTTTTTATTTAATTTGCCTAGTCTAAGGCTTTTTAATGCCTTAGTAACATGAGGTATGTAATGCTTTTAACAGTCTTCAAACTAGTACTAATGGTATCTTCTGTGAGCTCTGATTTTTTTATGACTGTTAAAATTTTTGTGTTTTCACACTGATTATAAGAGTTAAATATTAGGAGAATATTCTGCATCATGTGGATGATCGCTGTATTGTGTTTTGCTAAGCTATTCCAGTCCATGTTTGTATACATATGTGTAATTGTCTTGGATACCAATAGTTCTTGGCTGATGAGAGAAGGAAGTATATTTAATATGTAATAATGTATTTTATTCTAAGAGAAAACCAAAGGCTGTCACTAGGCATTGTATAAAGGGTGTCTCCACAGTTGGAATAAAAATAAAGAATAGGAGGCCAACCTAAAAGACCTATATCTTAGACATGTTTTAAGCAGCAATTTATTATTCATAAAATAAACTTTGTAAACATTAAGTTGTAACTGTTAAATAGAATTTTAGGTTGTTTTTTCTTTTTCTTTTCTTCTTCTTTTTTTGTTTTTTGGTGGTGGTGGTAGTGGGGGACCAGGGATTGAATCCAGGGTGCATAATCACAATTTTTTAATTTTGAGACAGGGTCTCACTAAGTTGTTTAGGGTCTTGCTAAGTTGCTGAAGTTGGTTTTGAACTTGTGATCCTCCTGCCTCAGCCTCTCAAGCTGCTGGGATCATAGGCATACACCACCATGTCTGGCTAGAATTTTAGTTGTGTAGTTTATTGATTGATTGATTGATTGGTGCTGGGGATTGAACTCAGGGCTTAGTGCATGCTAGACAAGCACTCTACCACTGAACCCCCAACCCATAGTTTTTATTTTTAATGTAAATATTTTTCATACTATAAAGAGCCATAAATATAAATGATATACATATGCATTTATTTGTATTTAATTAAATAATTGAATACAAAACATCAATACTGAGGGATGCAAAAGCATTTTTTTTTTTTAACTGATAGCCAACTGTATACACCTCAAGATTGGGAAACCATGGCTTAACACGTGGCAAGTTTTCAGTAAATATTACTAGTTGTTGTTATGGTTTTAAATACTATGAGCTTTTAGTAATGCACTGGTCTAGTCTGGCTGTCTTCCCTTCCCCATATTTTGGCATGCATTCACTGTGCAAGTCAGGCAAATTGCTCCCTCCTTGCCCTTTCCTCCCACACCAAAGCAGCTTTGAACATGGTCAGCATCACCTCCTCCTTTGCCAGTGCAAGAGGCCTGGCCTGTTCTACAGCTGCTTTTATCAGTTACCACCCCTCCCCAGCCTTCTTTGGGTTGTCTTGTTTTGTCTTCTCCTTTGCCTCCTTTTGTTTTTCTTTTCTTGTTTTACAAGTGTTGATGTTCTCTGAGACTCTATCTTTACCCATGACTCTGTTATATAGTTTTTAATTTTCAAATTAATATGCAACAAAACTGACTTTACATATGTGTTTGTATGTAGTTCTGAGCATCTTTATATATGTATAGATTTGTGTAACCATTACCATAAACAAGACATAGAACAATTCCTTTTCTCTCAAAAACTGTCTTGTGCTATTCCTTTGTGGTCATACCCTCCCTCATTCCCAACCTCTCGGACCCATTGTCTTCTGTCACTAAAGTTGTGTCTTTTGGTGACTATCTAATAAATCGTATCATACATGTGAAATATTTTAGTATTCCATTTTAATTTTCTACTGTGTATTTTACTGAGTCTCTTTGCATAGATTGTTTTAGTAGTTACTAGGAATGACAATATATATTTTGTTTTTTGTTTTTTATTTTTAAAATTTTAATTTATGGGAAGGAATGAATATGTATATATATTTCAAAATTTATAGTCTACTGAAAAATCAGTATTTAACCTCTTCAAGTGAAATGTAGAAAATACCAGCATAGGTCCCGTTATTCTCCCCACTTTGTTTGTCTTCTGTGTTACACTTACGTACCTTGAAACCAGACCTTGTAAGTTTGACTTTAACTGTAGAGCATGTATTAAAGAGGTCTATTGGTGAATATATTTGTCCAGACATTTGTCCTTTCTTTTGCTTGCCCTTCATTTCTGATGCTCCAGGTTTTCTACTGGTACTCTTTCCTTTCTGAGTAACTTCCTTGAGTGCCTTTTACAGTAGAGTGACTAACAACAGATTTTCTTAGTACTCTTCTTAGTCAGAGAGTATCTTTATTTTTTGAGGCACCAGGGATCAAACCTATGACCTCTCACATTCTAGGAGAATGCTCTACCACTAAACGACAACCGCAGTCCTGAGAATGTCTCTATTTTACCTTCATTCTTGAAAGGTATTTTTGCTGAAGATAGAATTCTGTGCTGAGAGCTTGTTTCTTCAGAGAGAGAGAGAGAGAGAGAGAGAGAGAGAGTGTGTGCGTGCGCGCGCACGTGCATGTGCG
>NW_025999896.1:2433824-2458921 GCF_001458135.2 Marmota marmota marmota | reverse complement strand
AGGGGGGGGGGAATTGGGGATTAAAACCAGGGCCTAACACAAACTAGGCAAGTGTTCTACCACAGAGCTACATCCTCAACTTTTTTGTTATATTTTGAGAGAGAATCTCACTAAGGTATCCAGGCTGGACTCAAACTTTCAATCCTCCTACCTCAGTCTCCCAAATAGCTAGGATTACAGATAGGCACTTCTACAGAAGTTACTACTACAGAAGTTACACTTCTTTCTGGCCTCTAATTTCTGCCAAGAAATCCACATTCTGTGAAATCTTTGTTCCTTTAAAAATAATGTTCTTTTTCTTTAGTTGTTTTCAAGATTTTTTTCCCCCTCTAACTTTAGTGTTTACAGCTTGGTTATGACATGGATTTGTTTATATTATTTGGGTTTTATTGAGCTTCTCAAATATGCCAAATTTAGGAAAATTCAGCCGTTATTTCTTAAATCATTTTTTGCTATCCTTCACTCTTTGTCCTCTCTTCTAAGACTCCAGTGGCATAAATGTTTGATCTTTCCTCCCCTTGAGGTGCTATTAATTTTTATTTTCCTTGTCTCTTTTCTCTTTGTTTTTTTGTATGATAGTTTTTATTGTACTATTTTCTAGTTCTCTGCCTCTTTCCTTATTGTCTCTGCTACTGAGATCATTCAGTGAATTTTATATTTTTCAGTCCCGAAATTTACATTTGGTTCTGCTCTATATCTTTGCTGAGATTTTCTGTCTTTTCATTTGTTTCAAGAGTGTTCACTATTACTTGTTGGAGCATTTTTATTGTAGCCGTTTTAAAGTCTTTGTCAGATAATGCCAAAACTATGGTTTCTCAGCATTCTATCTGTTGATTTTTTTTTCCCTTGCAATTTGAGATTTTCTGGTTTGCCATGTGCTGAGTATTTTTGAATTGTATCTGGACTTTTTGATTAGTATGAGACTCTGACTCTGGTTTAAATCCTACAGGCATATAATCATGGGACAGTCCTTTAAACTGTGAATATACTGGTTCCCAATGACTCTTCATCCAGTGGTTGTAACATCAGTTTTTTTATAGGTGTTTGCAAAATGATATGAATATTTTTCCTTTTGAGAGTGATAAAACTGTACAGAAAAGCATGTAAATGTTATTAAAAGAATGCTTGTTATTTTGGAGGACTAAAGAAATAGTAGTAATTAGAAGGCAAAGTAGGGTACAAAGGAATTGTTGAGGCTTTTCAGCTTCCTCTTTTTTTTACATTGGTAATAATTAAACGGGTATTCACTCTGATAATTCGGGCTGGGATTGTAGCTCAGTGGTAATGCACTGGTCTGGAATGCACAAGGCCATGGGTTTGAGCTCCAGCACTGCATAAAGAAAAAAAAAAAGGTACACATGCTTTTTGATAATTAACTGAGGTATACATATGGTTTTTCATATTTTTCTATATGTGAGGTATGTTTCACATCAAAAAATAAAAATTCTATTTATTTATTTACCAGAGACTGAACCCAGGGGTGCTTTATCACTGATCCACATCCGCAGACCTTTTTATTTATTTATTTATTTTTATTTTGAGGCAGGGTCTTTCTAAGTTGCTGAGGGCCTCATTAAATTGTTGAGGGCCTCACTAAATTGTTGAGGCTGGCTTTGAACTTATGGTCCTTTTCCCTCAGCCTCCTAAGCCACTGGGATTACAGGTGTGTACTACTGTACCCGGCACCCCAACCAATTTTGATTTTCTTTTTTTTCCATTTATGTATTCATCATTTAAGAATACTACTTTAAGTAATTTTATTTTTCTGGAATGGTGCTTTAATGGTATACCCACATAACTTTGGGAGGATGTTACAACGTTATTTATCTCTGAAATATTTTTCTAAAGATTGTGGGTATATTTCAGAAAAATATATAAAATATGTATACATAGATATAGAAATAAATAAAAGTGATTGTATATCCATGTATGTATATGCACCTATCACAGTTCACTTTGACACAATGTTCATTTATATTTTTTCGAGCTCTGAATACTTATGCATGCTTTCTGCAAATGGGAGCTAGGCCAGCAGATTATATCCCCAGGCAGTGAATATTAGTGCAGCATGGGGCAAATGCTCTCAACCATTTAGCCCTCCTGAAATGAATGTGTTTTGCATGTGTTATTTACTATATTTGGTCTTTCTGCCACTTAATTTGTGTTCTGACAGTTTGGAGCTCTAATAGCTGACAAAAGTATGTAAGTGATATTGCTGTACCTGTCATAAAGGTGATTTTGCTGGATTTATAAAATGCATGTTTTATGGCAGCTCCAGGTGATTTTTAAGTACATGGAACTTAAAGATGAACAGACAGGGATTTGGACAGTCCTTTGCTGTGAAGGACCTTATAAACCTTAGTGCAACATGGAAAGAGCAAACCAAGCAGTGATTGAGTAGAGGAAATCTGGCCAAAGGCCTGCCTGCCATGGCTTCAGAGCCGCCCAAGCAGATACAGTGAGTGATTGCCATCCTGTGATGCTGTAAGCCCTTTACTGTAACAAACCTGTGTAGTTTGGTCTCATTTAGTGCTCTTCTTTTCATGACCTTGTTCCCTATATTAACCAGATGGGTGTGTGCTCTCTGGTTGCATGTGCTATTATGTCTTTCTCTTATCCATGAGCATCCACCACAGCATGGCTAGATATATTTATTTACCTATTATGTGTATATAAATGAATGAATGAACAAATGACAAAGTTTCACTGTTGCCCAGGTTGGCCGTGAACTCCTTGACCCAGTGTTCTTCCCCTTCTCTGCCTCTTGAGTAACTGGGACAACAGGTACACAAGTGCACCAGCCTGGAATGAATAGGTTTTGAATCCATAGATCATAGTCTTTGTCCTTACACATCTTTCTACTCCATTGTTTTCTGATATTTAGTATGTCACTGTCTGAAACCAGTTTAATTTTTTCCCTTTGTTGGTAAGCTTTCTTTCCTGCTTCTCACTTATTAGAATGCTTGTACAATTTTTTTCTTTATTCTCACGTTTAGAAGTTTTATGAAATGTTGCTAGAACTTTTCATTAATGTTGCACAAAATGTAGGTTTTTTGTTGTTTAGGAAGACTCATGTGTTTTATAAGCTTAAGGAAAATTTCTTCTTTATATGATTATTGTTTCTGCTCCTGTTTTTCTGGATCTTTATTCCTGCCTCTTACTTGTCCTCCCTAAACGTTTTTCCTTTGTCTTCTAGGAGATTATTCAAGCTCACTTTCTAAATCTTTTACCTATTTGAACTGCCTTCATTGTAGTTTTTCCTTTCACAATTATGCTTCTACTTCATACAGTGTTATTAATAATCTTATTTGTTCTCTTATTGTGGCTCTCTGTTCTTGTTGCATTGATTTGGTATCCTCTTAAATCTTTTTTTAGAAAGAAACCGGACAATTTTTCAAGGTTTCTTTTTCTTGAAAGAATTTTGTTTCCTAGGGTACCGGGGAAAGGGAAAGAGAACAGTCTTTTGAATACTTCTCAGATGTTTCTTTATTTTGAGCTCTTTACTGTTCTCTTTGCTCTCTTCACACACAGAGATGTGTGTCTATTTTAGAAGTTGGGAAGGGTTTCTTCTTAGTATACAGCTCTGTTACATATTTCAGGCCCAGTTGAAAGGCCTTGGTTTATGGCACGAGGAAGTAGGAAAGAGCTTGTGCTTTCTGCCCCGCCTGGCCCACCTGGCCATGTGTAAGATGTGGCCAGGGCAAATTTCTCCCTATTTCTTTCCATGGCCTTCAAGCCTGCAGGGCTCCCAGAGACTCTGCATGGGTCTACAGAGGTTCCTACCAACCTTCCTGCCATAGGATGCTTTAGGTGAGTTGTTATTGTCCCTTTGTTTAGTTATAGGTCAATCTTTTCTTCTGTCCCTGTTTTCTGTAATATATTTGACATCTCTTCCTAGTGTAGAGGCCACCATTCCTGTTTTTAGTTTCCATTAATCATTTCAAGTATCAATTAAATGGTAGGGAACAGAGGGAATTAAAGTAATACCTTCAAGACAGGCTCTTTCCTCATTGTATTGTTTGTTTTTCGTTTTCTGTGGTTTTTTTTTTTGCTAGAGGAACTGGGGTTAAAAGTCAGGGACTCACACATGTTAGGCAAGCACTCTACTCCTGAGCTACTTCCTTAGCTCTTTTTACTTTGAGGCAGGGCCTCTCTAAATTGTTCAGGCTGGCCTTGAACTTATAATCCCCCTGCCTCTACTTCCTCAGTAGCTAGGGATTGTAAGCATGTACCACCATACCCAACATTTATTTTTTTTAATAAGCATTTATCTTCAAGTGTCATTAGCAATGTTAAGGAATGGCATAATAGCATATAATGATTGCATCCTTAAGAATCCATTATTCATATAAAAAAGCATCAGATTCATCTGACACATGTTCTGCCTTTATATAGAATTTATTGAGTCTGTAATTGAGAGTAGAAAAAATTATGTGGTATAATTGGAGTCTGATATTTTGAAATAATACGATATTTCTTAGTGCTTTTCATTGTCAGTTTTGTGCTATCTTTATATTGTCCTTCTTTCCCCATTCTGTGCTATAATGGCACTTGATATCTCAAATGAAATGTAGGCTTCTTCTCGGAACCAAATGCAAACACCAGGAAGCAAGATAACAGTTCCTCTTTGGAGGCTCAACTGTCAGAAATCTGAAATAATCAGCTGGTTGTTCCACAGCCTGTACTCTGAAACCTGTATTTAATTTGCTCTTAATAGACTGTGGTTAGGGGAATTCCCACCTTAGTTGCTGTGGTCTGCAGGGGAGGAATTCCCTTAGGTTCCCTGGCCTAGAAAATCTCTTTCTCAGAGTAACTGACAAGTAGAGTAAATTCTACCAAACCAACCAACCAACAGTGGCAGAATGAACCTTTTAAAAAATAATTTGACATTCTGTTTCAAAGTCCATAAAGCATTCACAGTCGTACTTTGTTAACTTAAGGAAGTGAATCAAAAGAATGAAAATCATAATGAAAGAATGAATTTGTTGATTCATTATTTAGAAATAGGAAAGCATTCCAAGTATTTGACAATGGGCTGTTATTTAATGAATGGTGATTTAATGAAATGAATATTTTGTAACCAGTAGAAATTATAACTGAAGGCTATATAGCTGCATGAAAAAATACAAATACTATTGTGTTGGGGAGGCTCTTTTATTGCAATTATGAGAAAACATATATTTCAGTTTTTAGACAGGAACTGTCTTCATCCATTTGCTACTACTATAATAGCAGAGTCTGGATAACTTATAAAGAAAAGAACTTTCTTGAACTTGTTGTCCAAGATCAAGGGGTCCTGTCTGGTGATGACTTTCTTACTGTGTAACAACATGACAAAGGACATTACATGGCAAGATATAGCAAGTGTGCAAGCTTGGATCTCTTGCTTTTCTTATAAAGTCACTAATCCCATCACAGGGGACCCCAGTCTCATCACCTCATCTAATCCTAATTACCTTCCAAAGACCTCACCTCCAAATACCATCAATTTATTTATTTGGAAGTAAATTTTCTACCACATGAACATATTCAAACCATAGCATTCTGCCTCCCAAATTCATGTGCTTCTTACATGCAAAATAAATTCATTCTATTCCAGTAGCTCCAAAGTCTTGGTCCAGCACCAACTCGAAAGTCCAAGGTCTCATCTGAATCAGATGTGGATGAGACTCAAGGCATGATTCATCCTGAGACAAGTTCTGTCCAGCTGTGAAGTCATGAAATTACACAAGTTATCTACTCCCAAAATGCAGCAGGGATATAGACATTGGGTAGATATTCCCACTGCAAGAGAGAGAGTGGGGGGCAAGAAAGAGGGATTATTGGTCTTAAGTAACTTCAAACAGGGAAAGTAATATTGAGTTTTAAATCTGGAGAACAATTTCCTTTGAATCCATGTCCCCATATCATGGGTACACTGTGTTGGGGCTGGGCGTTTTCGGCCCTGGGGACCTCACCCCTATGCTTTTTTGGGCTCAGTCCAGGCAACAACTCTCACAGTTTGGAGTCTTATTCCTACAGTTTTCCCTGGCTAGCATTATATGCTGGTAGCTCTACATTTCTGGGACTGTAAGAATGATTCTGCTCCTATAGCTCCATTAGACATTGCTCTGGTAAATGCTTCCTGCAGTAACTCTGCCCATGTGACAGGCTTCTGCTTGGGCCCTCAGGTAGCCTGCAGCATCTTTTAAAATCTAGGCAGAGGTGGTCATGTTTCCAAGCTCTTGCATTCTGCAGTCCTGTAGACTTGATACCGTGTGGATGTTGCCAGTGCTTATTGCTTGTACACAACTTCTAGACCAGTGGGTCCAGCAAAGTCACAGCTGGAGTGGTCAAGGAACACCATGATGGAAAGTGGTGAGCTGAGACCTGCAGTAGCTCTGGGCCTATGATGGGAGGACAACCTCGAAGATCTCTGAAACATCTTTCTGACACTGTCTTAATGAATAGCACCTGACTCCCTCTAACCCTGTGAGTCTCTTTAGTAAATAGCCACTTGAACATACCTTTAGTACTTTCTCCCAAACATTCTTTTTCATTCCTTACATGGCTCTCCTGAAAATCTTCTGACTTTTTCTGCTTTGCTTTTAGTTGTAAATTCCATCTGAAATTATCTATTTGCTGTGACATCTCACTGTGTGTGGTTAAAAGTAGCCATGCAGCAGTCTGAATGCTCTCATGCTTAGATAGTTCTTCTGCCAGATATCCTAGTTCATCAATCTTCAGTCCTCCATTCCACAAAATCCTAGGATATGGACACAGTGCCCCCATATTGTTTGCAACTGTGTAACAAAGATGGCCTGTTCTCCATTTTTCCAATACATTGTTCCTGGCATTCATCTGAGACCTCATCAGAATGACTTGTGCTGTCTATATTTCTGCCAGCACTCTGATGACAGCCACATGAGTAATCTCTAAGAAGATTCAGACTTCCAATAGCTTTTTCTGAGCCTTCACTTAATGTTCCGTTTACAGCAGTCTAGGCTTTTTCTAGCTTTCTGCAAATTCTTCTAGCCTTTACCCAAAGGTGCTTCCATACTTGAGGGTATTTATAAACTACAATTAAATTGTTTTTACGTCTTAAAAATTAGAGTTGTTTTAAAAATAATAGAAGAGGGTTACCAGCCAAAATGAAAAACTTTGTATTTGGTTTAGATTAAAACATTAATCCCTTCACTGTTAACTATTGAGTTTTGCTGTACTAATCTACAAATTTATTGATTTACCTCTGAGTCATAATTACAAATATTTATAAATTCAAAGAGAAATCTATCTAGAAACCTAGTTAGCATAGAACAGCTGACATATTTATTGTTAGACAAGGAGTATTTTGCACTTACTCTCCTATAATAACAGAGGATATTAAACCTGAAGTTTATATTACATATTATGGTATTGAGACATATTGTGAGAGCCTGAATATAATCAGTTACATGAGAACAATGTACCCCTCAGCTGTACAAGTCATATACAGTTACTATGGAATATCCTGATAAGGCATGAGGCCTGGATCATAAAAATACTTAATTTTTGAACAGATTTTTAAGAACATGATGCCAATGTATATATGGACAACTGAGAATAGGAGAAACCCCCAAATTAATGTTTTAAAAAATTAAAAGCTGTTGCTAGAGGTCATAAAGTTTAAAAGAAATCATCCAATAGGTGGTCTCTCATTCAACTGAACAAATAACTATTCCTTTCTATAAAGCAGACACATTATAGTGGTATAAATTTATCTTTTTTAAATATTCCATATTTAAAAAAAACACGAGTTCCCTCTACTTCTGTATTTAGTTATTAGTTGTCTCTTACGTAGGAAAATAACACTGAATTTATATCAGCAAACGAAAGCACAAGTTTGTACAACTAGGCTCAGCAGCAAAAGTAAAGAATAACAATGAAAAGTGAAAAACTAATGGAAACCTCACAGAATGAGGACATTTGTGAAGGTCCTTGTCCTATGTGCCCCACAGTCAACATTCCATCCAAAAAAATCCTTAATTTTAAATGCTCCTGAATATAAACACAACTGTGTTCTGTGCTGACCACACACACACACACACACACACACGAAACAACTTCTCCAAGTCCTGTCATCATGTTTTAGGAAGAATACTGAGACTAAACATTGCATGTCGCAAAATCAGGAAATCTCTTCCTTTGAGGACTTGTTAAGATTCAAAGTTGTCTCTAGCCTAAGACAAAAGAGATATAGGAGAATTATGAAAGAAAGGGCACTGAGATTGTGTCTGTCTGGAAGTAACTGGGGTTACAGTGGAAAGCAGACAGATTTTCAGTTTATTATATAGAACTTTATAATAATTATAGTCACTGGCTAGCGCAGCCACGGAGCTGATTTTTTTTTTTAAACAAGTGTCCTTGTTACCCATTGCTGGAGTATTCAGTGAAAGATTAACTGTTCCACTGCCAGGGAAAATGTAAAAGAGGAAGGAACCACAAGGTGGTGGAATGACTTCTTACAGTTCTTAAGTTTTGTTAGTCTTAAAGCAGTTCTTCCTCCCTCCCTTTCTCCTTTATTCCTTCTTATTTACTGGACAAACTTAGGAGTACTCTAATATTGTAAACTTTATTTTTTTCTGGTTTACATTTTAAATTGTATAACTTATGTAAAATCAAATGCACAGGTCTTTAGTGTTCAGTTCTGAGTTTTGATAACTATATACGTTTGTATTTACAATATTATAAATATATAAATTACATATATAAATACAAATTTAATAACATATGTAATATTTCCATCATTCTGAAAAATTCTCTTTTGTGCCTTTCTAGTCAATCCCCTCATTACCCTAGAGATATTTCTATTCTATGAGTTATGTTTATCTTTACATTTCATATAAATGGAACATAAAACACAGGTCAGTTTTTATTGTTTTAGCCAAAAAAAAAATTACTATTTATACAGTTTTTGCATTCAATAGTAGCTCATTTTTTTATTTTACAGCTATAACCTGATTTGCTCACCCATTCTCCTAATGGTTGATATTTCAGTTGTTTCTAGTTTGGGGTTATCATAAATAAGGCTCTATACATATTTTTGTATAAGTCTTTTTGAGAAATATATTTTTATTTCTAATTAGCAAGTACCTAGGAGTGAAAGTTCTGAATGAAAGAACAGATTATGATTGGCTTGATGAGAACTGATGTACACTTCTACAGTACCCACATCTTTCTCAACAATTAGCATTGTCAATCTTTAATTTTAGTGTTCTAATGAATGTGAAGTAGTATCTTACCATGGTTTAAATCGGTATTTCTCTATGACTAATAATGCTGAGTTCCTTTTCTGAGTCTATGAGCCATTTGTGTATCTTCTTTTGCAAAACATCTGTTCAGATCTTTTTTAATGCTGGGTTTGTCTTTTCTAGGGATTCTTTATATGGTCTATATACAAATATTTTGTCAAGTATATATCCTGCAAATACTGTTTTTACCAGACTAAGACTTGTTTATCAGTTTTTGTAATGGTGTCTTTGGATGAGCACAAATTTTTATTTTTATAATATCTGACCAAATTTTTTCTTTTGTGAATATTCCCTTTTTTCCTGTGCAAGAAATATTTGCCCATTCAAAGTCATAAAGATTTCCTCCTTTTTTTTTTTTTCTTCTTCTAGAAGCTTTATGGTCCTGGAACTTAGTTAGGTCTGCATGGTGGGGAAAAAAGTCATTTTGTTTCTGCATACATATATCCAGTTGTTCCAGCATCATTTGTTGAAAAGTCTATTCTTTTTCCATTTGAATGACTTTGTTGATGACTTTATTGAAAATTGAGTGTACATGCATGTGTGCACTCATAGAGGTCTGTCTCTAGGCTTTCTATTTTGTACCATTGCTATTTTGTTTTTATTCTAATACATGCTGTCTTAATTATTGTGAATTTATGATAAAAATGAATTTTAGTAGTTTAATATCTCCAACTTTTTTTACTTTGTTAAGATTATTCAAACTTCTTAGAATTATTTACATTTCCATGTGAGTTTTAGAATTGGTAGTTTCATTTAAAAAGCATGCTAGGAGTTTGATTGAGATTACATTGGATCTATACATCAATTGAGAAACGTGAATAGGTATCTTTTAAACATCGAGTCTTCTAATTTATGAATGTGCTATAATGATTTTTTTTTTAGGTTTTCTTTAATTTTTTTTTCCCGAATAGCATTTTGTAGTTTTAAGTGTGAAGGATTTACACATCTGTTACGTTTATTTCTAAGTACCTGATAAAGTTTTTTATGCTCTTACACTTTAATGGGTTTTCTTTTCTTTCTGTTGTTTAAGTATTTGGAAATAAATTGCCTTTCACAGTTGACTTTGTATCTACCAATTTTTTAAGGTCACTTATTCTAATAGTTTTAAATAGATTTCATAGTTTTCTATGTACACAATCATGTCATCTGAAAATATAGTTCATATCTTCCTTTCAAATCTTTTTGCCCATTTTTTCTCTTGCTTTTTGAACAGTATGTCAGATTTCTGTCACTTTGACAAAATATCTGAGTTACATAAGTTATAAAGAAGATAGATTTATTTGGGCTCATAGTTTTAGAGGATCCTACAACCTAGAAATAAATTATCTTTTTTTTTTTTTTGGTAGTACTGGGAATTGAACCCAGGGGTGCTCTACCACTGAGCTATATCCCTGGCCCTATTTATTTATTTATTTTGAGACAGGCTTTTGCTATGTTGCTGAGGCTGGCCTTGAACTTGAGATTCACAGCCTCCTGAGTCTCTGGGATTATAGGCATGTGCCACCACAGCCAGGTAGAAATAATCATTATTAACATTAGAATGCCTCATCCACATATATCCCTATAGGTATGTAAATATAGGAAGATGGATATAAGTAATTTCACATAATTAAGATCATAATATGCTGTTTTAAATGTCACTTAAAATGAAGTTAAATGTGTTTAATTTTACTTTTTAAAGATTAGCATAAAAAAATGAACTCCACAGAAAGGATCCTTGCAAGAGATAGTAATTACTAAAAGATGATAATTGCTAAAGGTTCACCAAAAAATGACATAAAGCACATTGAAGTTTTAGTAGTTTTAAAAAGCTATATATTTCTATGTTTAACTTGTTAATGGCTTGATGTGACTTGCTGTGAGAAATGGGAAAAAGAATAATTATTTCAACTTCTTTTTTACTTTACTTCCCTATTCCCAATGGTTCCCTAATTTTTCAGTTGAAATTCTGGGTCACATGTTGTTTGCAACATTTATGTACCTTTCCGTTATCCATATATTCGATTAGTCTCAGTTCAGTTTTGAGATGAATTTCATTCTAACCTATCCATTATCTCTTATGCCACGGTCTCTGGTTTCTTCATTAAGTTTTTTGTTTTTATTCATCTCTTGCTTGGCTAGTTTTCTCATCAAGTGATTTTCTCAAGAAGGGCCAAGGTCATCCCTGAAGTTTTCCTTACTGTCACCTTTATACTTGAATGAAAATTTGACTGGGCATAAATTCATTGTGTCATGCTTTCTTTTCCCTAAATTTGCTTTCCTAGAATCCCATTAAACCAGTTTTCTTTCTTTACTATTTTTGTTTTGGCCTATTTTAATCAGAATTGCAGTTTTCAAAGGATATCATATACCTTTTCACTCATTGTGCTTGACAGATTACTACTAGGAAGGATTATCACAGCTATGGAACCACAATCTGAGCTGGGGTGTTGTGGGAATATTAATCTCCCATCTTGCTTTCCTTTATAGAGATAATTGATGACCTTGCCAACCTTGTGGAGAACACAGATGAAAGACTTCGCACTGAAACCAGGCGTGTGAGCCTGGTGGACAGAAAGTCAACCTCATGTGGTAAGAGATGATAATCATTATGGCTTTGCTTCTTTGATCACTTGTGGATTCACTCTGCTTTGAGTTTCCCATGTCTCATTACTGCGGGGATTTGGTTGCTCCTCTAATACAAGTGGTATCATTTATTTGATGAAGCATTGAAATTGCCAAAAGATGTGTTTATCTTATGATGAAATGAATTATTTGGGGTTCAGACAGAATATCATTATCTTTTTCTTTTTTTAATCTAATCTGTGAAACCTTTGTTTGTTTACAGAGATTAATAGTTTGGGAAATTGTATAACATTATGCAGGTTGGTAGTGGTAGTTCTTGTAGGTTTTAAAGATGCTCTTGTTTGCTTTTCTGACTTTTAAAAACTATTAGCTTATTATTGAACCTGCCCCAGAACAGTTAAGAGTTGCTCAGGTTTTGAAGTCTGACCAAGTTAAGATCCTACATTTGGTGATGTTGTTTTTTTCAAGTCACTTTATGTTTTGATGCCTTGTATATAAAATGGGGATTCATATTTCAAGATAAAAATCACTTGGAGTACTTAACATACTTGGCTAGATATTCTGATTGAGTAGATCTAAGATGGAATTCAAGAGTGCACACTATTTGTTAAGAATGCCTAGCAGTTCTGATGCAGATGCTTGTTATTCTGCAGTAATCCCTATGCAGCATTTTGCAAAGTGTAAATTATATATTGCCTATGTACAGTGCCTTGCCTTAAAGGTAAGTGACAATAAATGTGTACAATGGTAGCAGTCACTGTGATTCTTATTTGTTGCTTCATCTCACAAAGGTGCATGAGTTTATAAAGCTAACATGTGAAGAATCACTATTCTTCCAAACTCTAAACTCTTAGGTGCTTTCCAGTATTTTCTCTTTTTTTAATTTTTAATTTGATAATGCCTATTTGCAGGTAGAAATTGGGGTTTTCTGTAGTCCTGAGAGGGGCAAAAAAGTGGGATAGAAAATAAGTTCTTAGGCCCACTTCAACTCAGAAGTGTACTAGGAGACTCTTGGCACTGGGACTCTTAAAGAGCTATACCCTCTGAGTAATTTACACCCTTAAGTAAATTAAACTTGCACTTGAGGACTGTGGTGGAGAAGGCAGTATTGGCACTGATCAGAATATGGGAGGAAAAAGAAAGGTGGGGGTGGGGGAATACAGTTCTGATAGGCTGGGTGAGAAAGGCCCTCATGTGAATTTGCACCGTGGACATATTACACTCAGGTAGCCTGGGAAACCCATACCATGAATTTGGTTTGAGGCTCCAGTTACATGTCAAAAACAAATGAAATGCCTATTAGAGCAAAGAATATTTATCCTACATCTCTAGGAATCAACCATATATATATTTCTAAAGGTAATGACCAGCATGCAATTGAAGATAAGTGAGCAGAGAATAAGCTAGCATACATAGAATAGCACAGCATGAGCAAGGATCAGCAATAGACTGTGGAAAATGAAAACCAATCGGCATAGACTTGTAATTTAAAATTTATCAGACATAAATTATAACATTAATTCTGCTTTTTAAATTAAAAAAAAAGTTAAGCTTGAAAGCATCTTGATAGAACAGCAAACTCTAAAAAAAAAAAAGTAGCATAGAAAATTTGAAGAGACCAAATAGAACTTCTAGAAATTAAAAATAACAGTGACACAAAATGGAATAGATATTTTTCGTTATCAGCAATAGAGAAAATCACCCAGAAGACAAATTAAAAAAAAATTCACATTCCCTTTCCATAAATGCTAGCATTTAGAAGAGGACATCCAAATGCCACAGAAGTTAAATTATGATCTTAATAGGAAAGGCATTTGAGGGGTAAGGGATTGGTTCAAGAGCCTCAAGACACAGCAAAAATATTACTTACCTATTCCACTCAAATGCGAGGCATTGATCATTTGCATATTGATCATTTTATATGTAAACTCATACATACATGAAACTGCAGGCAAGGTGTGTTTTAACTAGTAGGGGTGGGATTTAAGCAAACCATTCAAATGTAACCGGATTACTGTTCATGTGGTTCTCTCTTACTGTGTCACTAAGAGGACTTGAGTGGATGGCAGCCGGCACATCATCATTCTCCTCAAAGGAGTGCAAAACTATGTTGTGAGCCATGAAATGGCCTTTTGTTTCCCTATCCTGCACATATCTTCCTTGATGGTCTGACATACCAGTCATAGACGCTTGAGTAGTGAGGGAATTTCTAGTTATAAATACAGAACGAATTGCAAGGGGGCCACACAGGAGAAGGGCCTGATGATGAATTTGTTTGTTCAGTTGTTAACAAAGAATTCAAGCACCTCTTTGTGAACCTTTCACTCCAGAGCCGGGCTTTAAAATTTTTGCTGAGATCTTTTTTGTGTGATTTTTTTCCCCCCTCCCTTTTCTTCTCCCAACTGCAGCCCTATGATAGCAACAAGCAGAAAACAACACTGGGATTTTTTTTTCTAGACTCTAAAAGCAAATTAGACTTAGAGGTTCCCTCTGGTACCTTTATGTATTTTCAGATCTGTTTCTTGTTTTAAGAACATTTACATAAAAGTAGGATCTTTGTAATTGCAGTTTAAATATTCAGTATGCCTGATCCTCATTAGAATTCAAAATAGAGCCTTGTCTGAGTCTGAGGGAGGGAGCCAATTGTGAAAGCCCAGACGAAGAATTCTGAATGACTAGGGTTGAGGGACAGTCTTGCTTCTCAGCATAGTGACTATTACGTAATGTTGTCTAAGCACATCTATTGTGACTGCAGCAGCGTTCTGGTGATGTGATTAGAAATCAGCCCCCCCCCCACCTTGCACAAACACAGTCTTAACCTAGAACCATTGGGTCTGCCTTCAGCACTGCTGGACATGCAGCAGGACAGGCTTTAAAACAGTGCAGTACAGCACTACTGGGCAGGCATGACACAGAACTGGATGTCTATTTGGGCTCTGACACTTGCAGCCTGGCTGACTTGGAGAGCTCGCTAAGCCTCAGTTTCCTTCTCTGCACCATGAGGATAGCAATCACAGATTCAGCATCCCTACTCTGAAAATTCAAAATATTAAATACTCCAAAATCTGACACTTTTTTTTTTTGTGCTGTCATGATGTCACAAGTGGAAAATTTTACACTTGACCTCATGTAATGTGTCTCAGTCAAAATGCAGGCGCACTCAAAATGTTGTACAAAATTACCTTCACGTTATGTATATAAGGTATGTATGAAACAAGTGAATATCTTGTTTAGACTTGAATCCCTTCCTTAAGATATCTTATTAGGTATATGCAAATATTCCAAAATCCAAAAATATCTGAAATCTGAAACACTTCTGGTCCCAAGCATTTCAGATAAGGGATGCCCAACTTATACACGTAGTTATTCTGTAGACTTATGGGAACAATTAGGTAGGATAGTGATTGGTACAAAGGAATCCTTACTCGTCACCAGCTATGTTAAGGTATGGGTTTAAGTTGATTGTAGAGAGCCTCTTCCATAGGTAAGACTCAAGGACTCCTGCTTCTATTTGAAACCAGCATAGAACATTAAGGAGAAGCAATTACTTGAGTTAGTCATATAGGAATATTTTGGAGCTATGAAGTTAGCATCCTCATTTGATTTGAGAAGGAGTTGATTTTTTTTAAAAACCAGAAATTTGAAATTTTGTGGTTGAAGCCCATTATCAGTCATGAAGTTAGCAGAAGCCACCTCTAGTGCACATGCTGTTGCCTTACCTTGTATGACCCTGCCAGTGTGTTTTTCTTACATTTGCTCTTTTTTTTTGGGGGGGGGGGTGTACCGGGGATTGAACTCTGGGCACGTGACCACTGAGCCACATCCCAGTCCTATTTTGTATTTTATTAGAGATAGGGTCTCACTGAGTTGCTTAGCGCTTCACCATTGCTGAGGCTGGCTTTGAACTCGAGAGTCTCCTGTCTCAGACTCCTGAGCTGCTAGGATGTGCCACTGCACCTGGCATAATTGTTCTTTTGAACCTGACAAAAATGTAGTTCAAAGTCGTGTAGTTTATTTCAAAGACCTTAGAGCTACTTTTGTCTTTCAAAAAATTGTTTTGAAAAATTATTATTTGTTGGGAGTATTTTTTCTTAGATATTGTTTTATTGCTTTTTCTTCTTTTGCTTGTCATTGTTCATTGAGATAAGCTAGTGAAATTCCTTAGCCCCAAGGAATTATTTGTGTATATGGGTGTGTCTCCATACCTCCATGCCATCCTTATTCATTCTCAAGGGAGAAGTGCTCTGTCTGCCACCAAGGAATTCTGCCTTCAAAGTCATCTTGTCCTCTGGCTCTCTCCTTCATTCATTCTCTTCCTCTATGCCAACATGATTACAGCATCTCCCTTGTTCTAGTCACTGGGCTAGGAACTGGAGCTAAAAGATAGGTCTTAAGAGTATAGAAAAGGGACATCTGGTGTAAATCACTCATGACTGACCTAAGTCAGCCTGGAGCTCCAAGGTTTCCAAGAGACCACAACCCCAGAACCAAGGCTTAGAGAATGAGTAGATGCTGCTTCTGAGTCTGCTAAAGTGAAAATATCAAACTAATATAAGCAGAGTGTATATACCATGATCTCATTAAAGGGAAGGAAAGAGGAGCATATGCAGTGTTTGTTGAGGCTTGTATAGAGGTATGGAAGATCTGTAGTCAATATTCAGAATGGTGAGAGTGGGTAAGGCCTGGGGCAACTGACGGGGGTTACCAAGGATTTCTTTATGTAACTTTAGACTATCTTACAGTAAGCTTATGCCACTTTTGTAATTTAAAAAATTAAGTAAAATGCTTCTATAATTAATATTTTGGTATTATACCTTTTCTTTGCAAGTAGTATTTAATAGGATTATGATAATGCTGTATTTTTAAACCCTTCTATATTTCAATGTTATAAACATTTTGTTAGCTACTTGGTAGAGAGGTACTAATCACTATGTCATCATTTAACTCTGTACTCCTGTTATGGGCGCCTTGTTCCACATTCTGCTATATTAGATGTAATGTGGATTTCCCCCCTATATTTAGGGTTTTTTAAATTTTTTCTTTCTCTCAGTTAAAATATGTTATAGTTTTGATATGAGGTGTCTCCCAGAAGCTCATACATGAGACAATGCAAGAATTTTCAGAGGTGAAATGATCAGATTATGAGAGATTTTACCTAATCCATGAATTAACCCACTGATCTGTATTAACTGTTTAGTCACTGTAGGCAAGTGGGAATGTGGCTGGAGGAGGTGGACCACTGGATTGTGACTTTGGGATTTATATCTTGTTTGTGGCAAACAGAGCTAGCTCTCTGTGCTTCCTCTTGCCATGTCCTAAGCTGCTTTACACTGCCATGTCCTTCCCTTATAACGTTCTGGCTCACCTCTGGCCCAGAGCTATGGAGTCAGCCAACCATGGACTCAACTCTGAAATCATGAGCTAAAGTAAACTTTTCCTCTATGTTGTTCTTATCAGGCTTTTAGTCACAGCAACAGAAAACTGACTAAAACAATATTGGTTAGGATACTTCCAGATGCCAGCCTCAGAGATTGGCTTTGGCTACCTTATAATCATGGAATTCTTAGTTAGAAGGTCATTTGAGGCCCAGAGAAGTGACATCTGAATGGCCAGGGGACAGGGCAGCCATCATTCCTGAATGAGAAGAGTCTGGATTGGATGCTGAGGTTGGAGTTGCTGAGTGGCTCCCCTGCCTGTAATCATCTCTGCCTATCTTGGTCAGAGAAGGGAGTGCCTACTGACTGAGCCTGGCTGCCCAGGGTAGGCAGGGGAAGACTGGTGGTTTTGTCATCCTAAGTGGGAGGTGATACCCCACCTCCTGGCAGGACATCACATGATAGGAGGTCTTTCAAAACAGAAAACGTGTCATCCATTACACACAGATTTTCCAAGTAGATTTATTTAGATCCAGGATGTGAGCTTTTGATATATATTGCTGAATTATTTTACCATAATGTATCAGAAACTGTCTCTAGCTCTAAGCTCATTAGTAACAGATTTTTGCTAAAAATCTAGTGTCTCTCTTCAGTCTTCATTGTTCTTGGATAAATTCTGGTGTCTGAGGTGGTTCTCTAGTGAAAACAGCTTTCCTCCTTGATTTCCATGACCCAGCATCATCCCAAGACTAACCCCCCAAAAAAACGCTCAGGTTGCTTTCTCCTTCCCTTCTTTTGTCCCACTACCATTCATTGAATGCTGTTGTATGTCAGGCACAAAGTCTTCTTGATTTCTGGCTCCATCTGATGGGAAGGTGCAGACTTGGGGCAGTATGAGAAAGGGTCTCCTGGAGGTATATGGGATACTGCTGCATGCCACAGCCAATATCTTACACTCATTTTAGAAAGGTGAATAGAATGTAATAGGCAGGTAGGAGGAAGTAGCATTCCAGGCAGTGGCAGATACAGACTTAAAGAGGACAACAACACAGGTTTCTCAAACAAGAAATAGGATGGTCTGGGATGGAGGACATTTGTCTGAGAGCCATAGTAAATTCAGCTAGACAGGCTGGGACCAGACCATGGAGAACTCAAATGCTCATTTAGTTTTAATTTCATCTGCTGTTGTGGGTGGTTTCACAGACAGCTAGCAATTTGACATCTCAGACCGACTTCAGCTGAATCCCATGACTGTGTCTTCATTTGCTGCCAACCAGCTTCTCTTGACTGCCCAAAGTACCCTCTAACTCTGTGCATGTTCCTTGTGGACTCATCATCTGTCTCCAAAAATGAGCTTTCTTTCCATTTCTTCCTGTTTTTTTCAGGCTCAAAACCTCTTCTGTAGCCAGGCACAGTGGTACATACCTGTAATCCCAGCTACGTGGGAAACTGAGGCAAGAAGATTGCACGTTCAAAATCAGTCTCATCAATTTAGTGAGGTCCTAAGCAACTTTGTGAGACTCTGACCCTGTCTAAAAGACAATCAAGAGGGCTGGGATTGTAGCTGACTGTTACGCCCATGGGAAGGTGGCTGAGTGTTTTAAGTGTCCGTGTTCAATCTCTGGCACCCCGACCCCAAAAAGTCCTTGATCTCTGCAGTTGTTTTCAGAGGCCAGACAGGAAACCTTGTCCTGAGTGAAGCAGGTAACTGTGATTATTATATCCAGTGGCAAACTAGAGAGCAGGGTTCTTTGTTTTTACCAAGGGGAAAGGCAAGCCGAGAATTGCCAGATCTTTTTTCTTTTAATGTGGCACTGGGGGTTGAACCCAGGAGTGCTCTATCAGAGTGTTACATGTCCAGCCCCTTTTATTTTCTGTTTTGAGACAAAATGGGAGTTTTGTCTAAGTTGCCCAAGCTGGCCTTAAACTTGTGGTCCTTCCACCTTAGCCTCCCAAGTAGCTGTGATGAAAATGTGTCACTGTGCCCAGTGTGTATCTTTTTAAAAACAGGATCTTGAAATATGAATCTTGAAGTCAAATCTTTCAATATTTTAACATTGACAGTAAATTTACATTTAAAAAAATACCATATGGAGCCAGGCCACACCTGCAATCCCAGCAGCTTGGGAGGCTGAGGCAGGAGGATCACGAGTTCAAAGCCAGCCTCAGCAAATTAAGGGAGGCCCTAAGCAACTCAGTGAGACTCTGTCTCTAATAAAATACAAAAATGGCTGGGGAGGGGCTCGGGTTGAAGCTCAGTTGTTGAGTGCTTGCCTCGCATGCATGAGGCATTGAGTTTGATCCTCAGCACCACATACAAAAATAAATAAATAAAATTAAGATATTTAAAAAAAGGCTGGGGAGGTGGCTCATTGGTTCAGAGCCCCTGGGTTCAATTCAATAATAATAAAAATAATAATACCAGTAATAATAATTTTAAAAACCCACCACATTGGTCAAGTAAAACATGTTGCAATGTCCTACCAGGGGTCTCTTGTCACATCTTTCTAGTCAGCCCCTAGCCCTGTTTGTTCTAACGCTGAACTCTTTCTCTTTCATACTCATTACTTCCTGTCCCCCTCCTATTTCTAGTTCTTTGTTGCATTTATGTAGCCATTAAAAACAACAGTGATAATAATGGTGTATTAAGAATTGTAATGCAAAAATTTAAAAAAATAGCAAAATTCTGACACAGAAAAAAAAATGAAATCTATTGATATAGAAAAAATGTGTATGATTGTAACTTTGATCTATTTATATACACTCTGGTCCCCACCTTGGGATTTTGGCATATTAACATAGTAAATATCTACCCAACCATCAGTATTACAAAAAGAAGTAAAATGGGTCCCTCTCCTTAAGGAGATCTAATATTTTTGACACAGTGTTTTCAATTGATTTAAAACTATTTCTCTCCCCAGGCATATCTGGAGTATTTTAGAAAAATGACTTTTCTCCATCATGGCAATAATAGATAATAAGTAGCGAAACTATATAATGTGAAACAATTAGGAGAATTGTTTCACATTATATAGACCTACCTAGAGAACAAGAAAACACTGTGACATCTGATGTGCACATTAGTATTTCTCAATATTCATTTCAGGTGCTAAAGGGTCACAGACCTTCCTCTTAAATATTTACTTCATCCTGTGCCCTGTGGTTGCTTGTGAAGTTTGGGTAATGTGTGTGTCAAGTGCTTGTGGTCAGAATGTCTTTTATATGTGACCACATCACTGTTGTCTACGCTGATTTTGAGTTCCAACTGTGGAAAAGCCTGTTTTTTTGCTAACAGCATTTATTTGGGGAGTGGGAATAGGAGCAGCAAGTTCAAATGTTGATGCCTCAGCTTAATCCAGGCAAAATGAAGCCTTTGAGAGGGATGCAAAATTGGAAAACCCTTACTTAATAGAAGGTGATTGATAGAGGCTGACAGCCTCAGAGCTGTCACCGTGATCACCTCAGAGACCTCCACGCTTCTTATGATCTGCAAGGAGGTACTGTTTTTTGCTATCATCAAGGGGTCAGAAAGGATCACAAAGTACAATCATTTTTTGATTATTTTTGCTTGGTGTGGTTTGAAACAATCAGGTGTGATTTTTAAGAGCACATTCTGTTCTTATCGAGTAATAATTACACCATAAGGGCCTTGATTGATGATGTTACTGATGTTCATGTTTGTGCGTGTTTTCTGGTAATGATTGTTCAGTTAATTCATCTGCTTTCACCTGCACTATAGGATCAGCACATACTGGCTGGGTTGAGAACTGTCAAGAGTCTTTGAACAGTGTGTTTTGCATACTTAAAGTATGTCTTATTGATATCATTTGTCTCCCTACTCACAGGAGAAGGAGCACCCTAACATCTGCTTAATGTATTTTGCTAACACAGCCAAACCCATCAGGCGTTCATTATTACACTCTAACACTCCTTATTCACATATTGATTTTCTTTTATATTTGTAAATTGAAATGAAATGAAGAATTGGATTCTATTTGTGGCTGAAATTACCCAAGCTAGGTAAGCCTGGGGAAGGAAATCACTCTGTCTTTTCACATGTAAAATCGATGGCTGAGATTAGATGGTCTTTGCAGTTCCATCCAACTTTGTCATCCTCTTTTCATACCTCTTTGAAGAGAATTAAACACCCCTCCACCCACATACCCACATACATTACAGCCCCTCAGCTATGGGCTGGGGGGGTCTAGGCAAGACCTTTGTGAATCTTTTTTAATCCAGGGTGACTGGTGCCAGGTTAGATCTCTATGAAATCATAAGGGACTTTTTACCTTCAGTGTTATGCATTATTGTATAGGTCAAAAAATGTAGGTGCATATGTAATTTTTCTTATCAGAACAAAAGAAAAAGGATGGGGGAAATGTTTTACTGGAAGACAGGGAGCAAACTTGGTGGGCTTAGTATGTGTTAGGATAGGAAATAAAAGAATGCTACTCCTGGCTTCTGTGTTCAAAAGCAGTTGATAGAGATTTCTTACTTTTGTCTCTCAAGTTGACATTATAGCTCTAGGGCTATTGTTATTTGCATATTTAAAAGCAATCTAGTATACATGTTTTGTTTTTTGAAAAAAAATTCCAAAAATGGAAGTTTTGATACAGATTTTCATGCCTCTCCTCCTTTAAAAATTATAATCATAAATGGGTTTAATGGAGGTATAGATCGTTTATAGGATTGTTAAAGTCAGTTACTCATAAAGTATTATCTTCTTGGTGTATTATCTAAAAGAAAATTCAAATACAGATTTCCTACCTGACTTTCAAGTGTAATCCCCTCTTTTTAAGAGGCATTCTGAGACCCAGTCAGTTACTGGTGTGTGCTCAGAGAAGGAGATACAGGTTTACTCTCCTCACCATTGCTTAGGAGAAACAATAAACATTGTTAAATAAAGTTAAACAGAAGCAAATGAAATTAAAGAATGAATAGAAGTAAGCAAAAATTTTTCAATTCCTGTATTCTTAGGAATTATAATAATACATGACTCCATTAATTGGTGACTCTCTACAGAGCATCTTTGTTGGCCACATTTGTTCTGCCCATGAATAAATCCCTCCTCTCCCTGCTGTGCAGGGGCATGCTTCCTGCAGGGTCTGTGAGGAAGCAGCTCAGTTGCAAAGAGAAGCCTGTAGTCAGAAACTAAACTCTAGGACTGATTTTTTTGGCCCTGATGAAGTAGATGTCCACTTTAGATTGTACATATTTAAATAAAATTCTAGGGGTTGAGTAGTGTAGGGAATTTGTGCTAGTTAGAAAATAGACAATGCTCCTGTACCCAAACCCTTGGAAATGCGGTGTTGTCATAAGGCCTGGTTATGAGCTTTTAAATAACTTGACTGCAGATGTTGGTGAATTAATGAATAATTTCATCAGCTTCAGGGATCCATTAATTGGCTCCAACAGAACCTCACCAATGACTTGGTATTTGTTTTTTGGCTCACATTTCTATCTCAGAACCAGGCAATAATGACAATTTTCAGTCACTGAACCATGTTAAATTCCTTAGAATAACTGATTTGGAGTTCATTTTAAAATCACCATTGATTTTCTCTGCCCCTGAGTCTGAACACTAAGGTCAATTTATTTGGATTGGCAACAAATTGATCTTTGTATGAGACTCGGGTATCAGCTGTGACTGTGACACAGGCCTCCTTCATGGCAGGTACCTTGCTTGGGCCTCTCATCTTATGGCACTTTCTGCTGCTCTGGAGCTGACTGCTGCGTTGTGGGTGCTGACATTATTTGGTTAGGCAGTAGCTCAGTTATCCACGAAAGAACAGGTGCCTGCCAAACAGCCAAACAACAAAACGCCCTTCAGTACTTTGATTTGTGCTCTAAATATCCCATGTCCTTCTTTTAGCCCTTAAAATGGTAATTCCTCTCAAAATGAATTCTGGATTTATGAAAAGTCATATTTATAAAATAATAGTCTTATTTCTTACAGATATGGCATCTAAGATTTTGATCACTTTGTTGACATTTTTTCTGCTATAGCTTGTTACCTGGAAGAAAAAATGAATATGGTCATTTTTAAATTATAACAGTGAGGGCTGGGGCTGGGGCTTAGTGGTAGCATGCTTGCCTAGCATGTGTGAGGCACTGGGTTAGATTCTCGGCACCGCATATAAATAAATAAAATGAAGGTCTATCAACAACTAAAAAAAAGTATTTTTAAAAATTATAACAGTGAATATGTAGCTATATTACTTGGCTCTGTGGAGCATCTCTATTGGTCCCATTTGTTCTGTCCACAAGTAATCCCTCTTCCTGCTGCTACTCGGGGGCATTCTTCTGCCAGGCCTTTGGGGACGCTTTTTAATTGGATGCTATCCTGTTTGTTAACTCTTAGAAACAGCGCAGTTGCACAACAGTGTGAAGATACTTAGTGCCATTGAGCTGTGTACACTTGAAAATGATGGAGGTGGTAAATTTTATGTATATTTTACAATACAGTTTTAAGAGATGAATAAATATGATATATCCCTATTACATGAAATTATGGCAAATTTGGAATAACAGCATTTCTAAAATTCCCTAGCATCTTCAAAATAATGTACCATAGTTCTCCATACAACCATTTTTTATGTGATATAATAGAATCTTAATTATATTTATAGAGGTTTTGGCTAAGCAACAAAAAAGTTAGGAACACAAATGGTTTCAAAAACTAGAGGATATCTCAAAAATAAATGTAAGTGAATTAAATATTATTGTTCCTCTTATTCTTGCCATTTCCATTAGTATTAATAAAGCACAGCTAACTGATCAATGATACATATGTACAAAATATTGGCCATTTATTTATTTTTTTGCCTGCTTGGGTTCTAGTGTTGACCTTTTTCCCATGTATTTTTTTCACTAATGCCTTATAGTTGTACATACTGGAGAGATTCCTTGTTACATATTCCTACATGCACACAATATAACATCATTTGACCAATATCATTACCAATGCTCTCCTGTTTGTTAACTCTTGGTCTTACTTCTTGAGTTTTAGATGTTCTACTGAGAAAGTCATTACGTGCACCTATATGTTAGAGTGTTGACCCTAAATTTTCTTTTAGGAATTGAATAATTTCTGGCCTAATTCCTAGATCTTTGATTCATTCTGAGTTGACTTTAGTGCAGGGTGAGAGATAAGGATCTAGTCTCGCTCTTCTACATATGGATAGCACATTTTCTTAGCACTATTTATTTAAAAGGCTGTCTTTTTTCCAGTGTATGTTTTTGTCAAGGATCAGATGACTGCATATGCATAGGTTTGTCTCTGTGTCTTCTGGTCTGTATCATTGGTCTATATATTTGTTTTTATGCCAGTACCATGCAGTGTTTCTTACTATAGATCTCTACTATAATTTGAAGTCAGGTTAATATGATGCTTCCAAGATTGCTTTTTTGGCTTAGAATTGCTGTGACTATTTGGGGTCTTTTATTTTTCCAAGTGAATTTTAGGACTATTTTTTCTAGTTCTGTGAAGAATGCCATTGGAACTTTAATGGGAATTGTGTTGAATCTGTATATTGCTTTTGGTATTATGGCCATTTTAACAATATCAGTTCTTCCTATCAATGAACATGGGATGTGTTTCCATCCTCTGAGGTCTTATTCAATTTTGTTCTTCAGTGTTTTATATTTTTTTCACTTTAGAGGTCTTTTATTTCTTTGGTTAGGTTTATTCCTAGATTTGTTAGTTTGTTTGAAGCTTTTGTGAATTGGGTTGTTTTCCTGATTTTCTTTATCTCAGCAGATTTATCATAGGTGTATAGAAAAGCTATTGGGTTTTTTCCACGGTCATTTTGTAACCTCCTACTTTGCTGGATTTATTAGCTACAGCATTTTTCTCCTGGAGTTTAATTTTTTTTTTTTTTTTTTTTTT
>NW_025999896.1:2404569-2433803 GCF_001458135.2 Marmota marmota marmota | reverse complement strand
TTTTTTTTTTTTTTTTTTTTTTTGGTACTGGGGATGAAACCAGGTGCACTCAATCAGTGAGCCACATCCCCATCCCCATCTTTTTATATTTTATGTAGACACAGGGTCTCGCGAAGTTGCTTAGGGCCTTGTTAAATTGCTGAGGCTGGGTTTGAATTTGAAATCCTCCTGCCTCTGCCTCCTGAGCCACTGGGATTACAGGTATGTGCCACTGCACCTGGCTTGAAGTTTTCAGATAATATTATCCTATACTTAAAAGATCTATCAAACAGTGATAATTTGATGACATCTTTCTTTCCAATTTTTATCACTTTACTTTTATTTCCTTCTCTTGCCTAATTGCTCTGGCCAGAACTTCTAGTACTATGTTGAATAGGATTGGTGAAAGTGGACATCCTTGTCTTGTTCCAGATTTTAAAGGAAATTCTCTAAATTTTTCCTCATTCACTGTAATGTTGGTTTTGGGTTTGTCATACATAAATAACCTTTATGATGTTGAGGTAGGTTCCGTCTGTTCCTAGTTTCTTCAGGGTTTTTATCGTGAATGGATACTGAATGTTGTTGAATAATTTCTCTGCATCTCTTGAAATGATTGTGATTTTTGCCCTTAATTCTATTTATGTGGTGAATTACATTTATTTATTTGTATATGTAAACCATCTGTACATTCCTGGGATAAAACAAGCTTGGTCAAGATGTATAATCTTCTTAACATGTTGTTGAATACTATTTGCTAATATTTTATTAAGGAGTTTTGCATCTGAGTTCATCAGGGTATTGGTCTGTAGTTTTCTTTCCTGATGTGTCTTTATCTGATTTTGGTATGACGGTGGTACTGGTGTCTCAGAATGGATTTGGACATGTTTCATCCTTTTCTTTCATGGAATAATTTGAGGAGCATTGGCAGTAGTTCTTCTGTAAAGTTCTAGTAGAATTCAGCTGATAATCCATTTGGTCCTAGGTTTTTCTTTGTTGGAAGGCTTTTTATTATTGTTCCCATCTCATTGCTAGTTATTGACCTTTATAGGTTGTGTCTGTCCCCTTGATTCAACTTTGGCAGGTTGTATATGTCCGGAAATATTTATTGCAGAGTAAGTTTTCAAAATAGTCCCTAATGATCCTCTGACTTTCTGTGATATTTGTGGTGAGTTCTCCTTTTTTGTCTCTAGTTTTATTAATTTAGGTCTTTTTTTTTTTTTTAATTTTGGTTAGTTTGGCTAAGGGCTCATCAGTCTTTATCTTTTCAAAGAATCAGCTCTTCATTTTATTGCCTCTTTATATCGTTTATAATTCTCAATTTCATTGATTTTTGGCCCAGATATTTTTTATATGAATTTTAATATTTATTTTTAGTTTTTTGGCGGACACACATCTTTGTTTGTATGTGGCTCTGAGGATCGAACCCGGGCTGCACGCATGCCAGGCAAGTGCACTACCGCTTGAGCCACATCCCCAGCCCAGGCCCAGATCTTAAGTATTTCCTTCTTTCTACTCATTTTGAAATTGGTTTATTCTTTTTTTCAAGAGTCTTGAGATGCATCATTAGGTTGTTTACTTGGGATCATTCTGATTTCTTATGTAGTCACCCCTTTTTAACTGCCTTCATAGTGTCCAAGAGTTTCAGATACATTTTATCACCATTATAAGAATTTTTAAAAAATTCTCCCCTGATTTCTCCTACCACGCATTCATCATTCAGAAGTATATAATTCAATCTCCATGTGTTTATGTAGTCCGTGTATGATATTTTGGTGTTGATTTCTAATTTTATTCCATTAGAATAAGAAGCAAGGAATTACACAAATATTTTTGCACTTGCTAAGAATTGTATTGCGGCCTAAAATAAAGTCTATTTGGGGCTTTGAAGGTTCCATGAGCCATTGAGAAGAAAATGAATTTGGCTATTGTTGGATGAAATTTTCTGTGGATATCTATTCAGTTCATTGGATATATAATATTGTTTGGATCCTAAGAGTTTATGTCTGGATGACCCATCTATTTGTGAGAGAGATGTGTTGAAATCACCCAATATTATTGTATTTGGGTCTGAGTCTGTAATTTGAGTAATGTCTGTTTTATGTAATTAGGTGCACCAACTTTGGGGGCATAAACATTTACTGTCATATCTTCTTTTTGGATTGTTCTCTTTACCAGTATAAAGTGACCTTCTTTGTATCATCTGATTGATTTTGGCTAGAAATATGCCTTGTTGGATATGAGAATAGCTACTCCTGCTTGTTTTGGGTGCTCTGTAAGCATGACGCATCCGTTTCCATCCTTTCACTTTCAGCCTGTGGCTGTCTTTGCCTGCAAGGTGAGTCTCTTGCAAACAACATATAGTTGGGTTTTGCTTTTTAATCCATTTTGTCATTGTATATCTTTTAATTGAAAAAGTTAAAGTGTTTACATCCAAAGATATCACAGAGTTGTTTATTAATTTTTACCATCTTATTTCTTATGTTTAATTTTGTCCTGTTTCTTATTTGTTATGCTACAAAAAAGTGAGATTTGTCCATGTGCAAACTCTGGGGTTTGTTTTTTATTTCTTCCATGTGAAGTATTTAAGTATTTTCTGTAGTGCCAACTTGGTTGTCAGGTATTCTTTTACTTTCTGCTTATATTGGAAGGTTTTTATTTCTACTTCAATTCTGAAGTATAGTTTTGCTGGATATACTTTTTCTCAGGGAACACATCATTCCACATTCCTCCTGGATTTTAGGGTTTGTAATAAGAAATTGGAAATAATTCTAATTGACTACCTCTGTGTGTGATATGACAGTTTTCTTCTGAGGCATTTAAAATTCTATCTTTGTATGTTAGGCATTTTAATTATAATGTGTCATGAAGAGGTTCTTTTTTGATCTTGTCTCTTTGGGGTTCTGAAAGCATCCTATATCTGGATGTCTATCTCATTCTTAAGATTATTTTTCAGTTATTATTTTCCTGAAAAAGTTCTTTATGCCATTAGTCTGCATCTCATAACCTTCTTCAATTTCAGTGATTCTTACATTTCGTCTCTTAATGTCTCAGAGTTTTTTTTTATATTTATTTTTTAGTTGTAGTTGGATACAATACCTTTATTTTACTTTTTTTTAAATTGGTTGTTCAAAACATTACAAAGCTCTTGACATATCATATTTCATACATTAGATTCAAGTTGGTTATGAACTCCCAATTTTACCCCAAATACAGATTGCAGAATCACATTGGTTACACATCCACATTTTTACATAATGCCCTGTTAGTAACTGTTGTATTCTGCTACCTTTCCTATCCCTTTATTTTACTTATTTATTTTTATGTGGTGCTGAGGATCGAACCCAAGGCCTTGCACGTGCTAGGTGAGCGCTCTACCATTGAGCCCACAACCCCAGCACCTCAGAGTTCTTGTATATTCTAGTCAACATGACTTTTCTTTAACACTGTCTAAATGTTGGAGATGCCCACTTCATCTTCCAACAGTGAGATTCTGTTTTCTACATTGTCTATTCTATTATAGAAACTTTCAGCTGAATATTTTACTTGGTTTATTTATTTTCATTTCCAACGTTTCTGTTTGGTTCTTTTTCAATATCTCTGTCTCCTTGTTGAATTTCTCATTCTTATCCTGCACTGACTTCCTTAATTCATTCAGTTGTTTTTCTGTATTCTTTCAAAATTTATTGATCATTTTATAATCATTCTTTTGAATTTTTTACTGATATTTCATCCACTCCAATATATTTGAAGTCAGCTGCTTGTGAATTATGAACTTTAAGAAGCATCATTTTTCTTTGTTTTCTCCTATTTCTTCTATTCCTGTGATGAGTTTTGTCTATCTGTTGGGATGGATTTCTCTTCTACTCTTATATATGGGCCTTTTTAGGACACGGCCTCGTCTTTACCAAAATGCGTCAGAGTGATCTAGATTGAGACCACTCATAGGTGTGGTATCCACAGCTTTTGTGTTAATTTGCTGTTTTGCTGTAGGAGTGGATGTCTGAGTGTCTGAGGGCTACTTGGGTCTGTTGATTAGTTTGGGGGCTTTGTCTCTGTATTAAAGTATCACTGAAGTTTGTGGTTAATTTGTGTTTAGAGCAAGGTGTGCTCTCTCTTGACTGGGTTTAGTTCAGCAGCAAAGTATCTACTCTGTGAACTTCTAGTGTCCTTGTAGATTGCCAGTACTCACAGAAAAGGGGGAAACAAACATTAGCAACAACAGATACAAACAATATACAGCAGTAAAGTAAATACCTGGCACCTACTATGACATTTACAACACTAATTACCACAAAAACAGAAATGGTAGGGTCATAAAATGCCAACAGCAAAAATGAAAACTATCCATGGGCTAGATCTGGCATTAAAGTAAACAACATGTGTCAACTATGCTGTCCACAGTACTAACAACTGCAACACATGAATGGTGGGGCAGGAGTTATACCATATTTTAAAACTATTTGATTTATATAAGTGTAGCTCAGTAAGAGAAAAGAAAATGTGATAGGAAGATAGAAGAGCATTTAGAATGTTCAAAATATGAACCGAGAACATAGAAGAGATGTAGCAAGTGATTGACCATAAGTAAGGAAAAGTAAAAAGAGAAATGGGAGAAAGAACAAAGAGAATTTGACTATTGGTGGGAGAAGAAAGGAGGGGAAGACAAACAAAAACAAAGCAGAAACAAAGTAAACAAATAAAAATCTCTAATTCTCAAAAAACACAGAAAAATAATTACCATAAAAATGCTAAAAAGAAGAAAAAAAAAGGTGTGTGTCCATGAACCAGCCAGCACAGCAATAACCCCCCCCCCCCCAAAAAAAAAAGTGGGGGAGGATTCTTTTTTCCCCCATATTGAGATACAATAAAATGCACATATTTGAAGTATGCAGTTTGATCAGTTTTGACATGTATGTAACCAATACAATCAATATAAAAAACATTTCCATTACTTTTTAAATTTGAAATCATGCAGACTGTTTCTTGCATAATTTATTACATTAGAAATCAATCACTTAAAATATATAGAACCCCACTCCCACATGTCAACTATTTCAAAATGGCACACTTTTACTTTCTTCCTTGACTTCTGAGATATTTAAAAGAAAATAAAAAGTGCTTTCAACTAAATGATAATAAAAGCTTAACCTCAGGATGTCTAGGGTGAAACAGTACTCAGATGAACATTTATAACTTAAAATCCTTGTATCAGAAGCTAGAATAACAATGAAATTATTTTCAAATTATGTAAAAAGAAGGAAAAAATAAGAGTAGGAGCAGAAATATATGAAATAGAAAAGAAATAAAACAGCTAAAATTTGATAAAAATCAAGCAAGTCTAATCAATAAAAAAGCAAGAATACAAAAATTAATATCAATGAAAACAGAGCTATCAAAATAACCCTACAGATGCTAAAAATATATTGAGGTAATATTACAATTATATGCCAAAATATGTGATAGCTTACATAACATGGTCTGTATTATAAAAGAACCCATGTGCTGCTGAGAAGAAAGTGCATTCAGTCATTGATAGATGAAATATTCTATATATGTCTGTTAAGTCTAAATTATATTTTTTACTTCTATAGCGTCTTAGTTTTTGTTTGGAGGCTCTCTCCAGTGGTGACACAGGCATGATAAAGCTACCCAGTATTATTGTGTTGTGGTCTATTTGATTCTTGAAATTGAGACAGATTTGTTTGATGTACACAGATGCTCCATTGTTTGGGGCATAAATTTTTATGATTGTTATGTCTTGTTGATGTATAATTCCCTTAAGCAGTATGAAGTGGCCTTCTTTGTCCCTTCTAATTAACTTTGGCTTAAAGTCCACTTTATCTGATATGAGGATAGAAACTCCTGCTTGTTTACTTGATCCATGTGAGTGACATATTTTTTTCCCCCCGATCCTTTTACCTTCGGTCTGTGGATGTCTTTGCCTATGAGGTGAGTCTCTTGGAGACAGCATATTGTTGGGTCTTCTTTTTTAATTCAGTATGCCAGTTTGGGTCTTTTTATTGAGATATAATTTGTATTCCCAGTCATTTGGGTTTACTTCTAGTTTTTAATTTGACTTAGTTTCTCCTTTGATTGACTATTCCTTTAGTGCAGTTCTTCCCTTTGCTGGTTTTCACTTTTTTGTTGTTGTTGTTTGTTATTTCATCTTCATGGAATATTTTGTCTAGAATATTTTGTAGTGCTTTATATTTGCAAATTCTTTTAACTTTTGTTTATTCATGAAAGTTTTAATTTCATCTTCAAATCTGAAGCTTAATTTTGTTAGATATAGGTTTTTTGGTTAGCATCCATTCTCTTTCAGAGGTTGGCATATGTTTTTCCAGTACTTCCTACCTTTGAGGGTCTGGATTGAGAAATCAGCTGAGATTGGAATTGGTTTCCCCCTCATACATAGTCTGGTATTTTTCTCTCGCAGCCTTTAAAATTCTATCCTTATTCTATATTTTAGGCATTTTACATACAGGAGAGCAAGCAAGGGCTGGGGGTTGTTCCTCTTTATGTGTTGCACACAAAGCTGCCAACTGGAGTGGGCTCAAACTGAAGCTGATTAAAATAGCTCTTAGCAGCCCTTCTCACCAGTGTAAAGGAGGATGGGATGGGAAGTGAATTGGAGTTTGGGCTGCACAGACCAGCTGATGCACTCCCAGGATGGGACTGCTTCAGAGTTCTAAGAGGGAGTTCCAGCAGCTGGGGCTTGGCTCTAATCAGGCCATAGGGACTTTGGTGATGGTATCCTCTCTGGAGATATTATAGCAATACACCCCTATGAGCAGGCAGATGCCAGTCTTGGCTGGGAGTGTGGATCTGAGGAGCCTACCAAGAAGGCTTGCAAGGCAGTGGTGCCAAACTCCACAACTCTCGCACACTTCTCTGCCCACAAATACAGCCTTCCCAGGCTTAGTCCCTGAGTGTATTTACACCCACTTGTTCACTTTCCTGACCCTCTTCAGCTGGTTATGTGAGCTACTAGGCTCAAAGGGAAAGCTGGCTGCACTTCCCTCCATATTTCTGACTTGAATCCCCCTGTGTGTACGATCTTTTTTTTTCACTCATGTGCTGTTAGCTACACCCTATGCCACATAGTAGGCACTTGTCAGGACAATATGGCACTGTTTGCTACAATCTCCCACAGTAGCAAGCTGCAGTATGGCCTTCTCAAGTTGTCTGCCACCTCAGCTGTCCTCTTGCCAGTTGAGAAACAGGGCACTTTTCTTCATATACCAGTGGGCTGTGCAGCTAAGTTCAGGCTGCTCTTCTGATCTACAGGTTTTTCTTGTCAAACTTGTCTATTGTGTTTCTCTGTCTGTATTTTCCCTCCTCCCCTCTGCAGTGAACCAGTGCTATGACCAGTTTGGCTCCCATGTGCTTTGTTCTATGTTTCTAAATTTCTGAGTCTATGAGATTCTGATTGTCCAATATTGATTTTCAGTGAATTTCCTCTTTCACCCACCTCACTGAGAAGCCGTACTCCCTCTGCTTAAATCCCCAGCCACAGAGTAACTGAAAATGTAGCCTTTCTCTAATCTGCCATCTTGAATCAGCAATTTATTTTTGAGGCTTTGAAGGAAAGTTTTATGACTTGAAGGTATGCAGTGACTTTTCCTATTATCAGTCCTCTGACATTATACTTTCATAATTTAAGTAACATCAATTCCTTTTGGCATATATATATATATATATATGTGTGTGTGTGTGTGTGTGTGTGTATGTATATATATGTGTGTATATATATCTCAAGATTGACTTCCATCTTGTTTATATATAACTAAGTCTCAAAGAGTTAGGGGATGTGCTTTTCATTTCAGTTGGGCAACTGATTTGTCTCACTTTGACATTGAATCTATTTTTTTATTCTCTTGTTTCTTAGGTTAACTTTCTAGTTCTTCCAAAACAATTTTCTTTGTAATACAGATTTACATAATTGTCCTTTTCCCCCACTTGTATTTCCTAATTTCCATTTCTGCTTTTCTGAATTTTAAAAATGTGATTTGGAACTGTTGCCTATGGTTTTTCTCTTACATTATTTTTTTAAGTTGTGCCTTATATTTTTGGTGGCATGTGATGACTCCAATAAGTTTAATGGTCATAATGGGCTTTAATTTAAATAGACTTTTCTCCCCTTATGAAACTGCCTTTATGCCAGGGATGTGAATTAGACTAATTTAATTGATGGACCTTGGGCAATTTTTTCAGGGGGGAAAAAAAACTTTACAGACTATAAGTACTAAATGAATATATTTACAGCCACTTTGCAAAGTGGGGATTATGATTATGATATAATATCTAAATGGGGGGAGCTAACTGGAAGGAGCCTCTTTTTCCTGTGACTACTTCCTCTAACCTTTGTTAAGCTGAACATCACTTGCCTTTAGTAAGTTAGTAGAGTTAGTGATTTAAAGACACATTTGGGTCCTTTAAACCAAGGGAAAATAAAAATTACTGATTATACCAGTAGTATATTGAAATGAGCCCAGTAGTTTCAGTATCTGGTTTTTCTAATAAAGCATACAAATTGTGTTTATCTACAATGCACATTTCAAATAAGCCCAATCAATTGTCTTTGGCATTGCTAACTACCTGAAAAACTGCAGTTTGAAGGTGACAAATGGAAATAAGGAGCCCTTTAAAGAACGTCTCTTTGGGGATTTGAGGCTTTTTACTCAACCATTTTGTTTATTTTGTGGGGTAGTGACTTCCATGAGCACTGATATCTCTTTTCCTACCTGTGAATATCCAAAGTCAGTTAGGAGTCATAGTTCCAGTGAGAGGATGCTGGGAATAATCACAGCCAGGTCTCTCCAAGCAAGCAGCATTGTAGCACTAGCAGCCCCCAACGGTCAGTTTGGTAGACTCTGGACTGTTATACATGAGCCAATCCAATAGAATTATACCCACCCATCTTTAAATCACACTACTCGCTCTGGGGTGGGGTTCTTCCCTGAATTCTCTGTATTCTTCTTCTCTTCTCTCTTTCTAGACTCCTTTTTTCCCCTTTCTCCTCAGTTCCTGTCTTCCTCTTTACTGCTCTTCTCTATTTATCATCTCCGTCAAGATGTTATACCTTTGAAAGCTCCTGGCAGATTTATTCTCCCCAAATGAGAAAGTAATCCTAGAAAACTCATCCCACCGTCCCAGCCAGTATCTGCAAAGCACTCCCTCCACTGGTTTCTTCTGTCTGCCCCAGCCACTGCTTTCTCTCCTTGATGTGTCAGAGCATAAAGCCATCGGAAGTGTTACAGAACATAACAGAACATGGGACTAGTCCCAAGAAGTGCAATTTTAAAATGTTATTGTTGTGTAATATCTTTGCACTATACTCTGCAAATTTTTTTTAGTTGTAGATGGACCAAATAGCTTATTTTTATGTGGTGCTGAGGATCAAACCCAGAATCTCACACATTTGAGACGAGCACTCTATCACTGAGCTACAACCCCAGCCTGCAACTTTACTTTTGAAAAACACCTTTTGTATTTGTTTTCTTGCCATTTCCATTACATATTTTTAAATGTATTAAAGACAGTGAATAAACACCTGAGTAAAGAAGCATGGCTGCTATTTTGGAAAATTGAAGACCAAGCATCTTTCTCCCAACTGAGTTTGGTCGCCTCATTAAAAGGTGTTTTGGGACTTAATGTCTTATACTTAGATTGATTTGCATACCTCAGTTATTTCCTGTCTTTTTCTTTGTGAAATAAAGAACCATGAGAAGTGGTCAATGAAAAAGGCAATGAACAGAAAGGGCCACTCACCATCCCCTGCAGTTTTAAAGATTGGAAGGTAAAGCTGAAGAAATAATCTAGCAGACCAGGAATGTCGTTCAATAGTAGAGAACTTGCTGAACATGGAGGGGCTTGAGATCTAATCCCCAGCACTACCAAAATATTTTTTTTAAATGAAGTGATCCAGGAAGTAGACCAGAAGACAAGAGAGGGAATAAGAATTACAGAATTAGTCTAAGATCCAAATACTAGGAATGTCACTGTAAGAAAATAGGAGTGAGTAAATTGTCAGAAGAAATAATGCAAGAATTTCCCTAGAATTAAAGGACAGGAGTGACCATGTTGAAAGAATCCACTAGATACCCAGCTTAAGAGATACATTAAACACAGTGTGTTGATGCATGCCTGCAATCCCAGCAACTCAGGAGTCTAGGCAGAAGGATTCCAAGTCTAAGGCCAGTCTGGGCAACTTAGAGAGACACTGCCTCAAAATAAAAAAAAAATAAAAAGAAGGTCTGAGGATGTAGCTTAGTGGTAAAGTGCTCTGGGTTCAATTCCCAAAACCACAAAAACAAAAAAACTAATTTTTTTTTTTTTTTTTTTGAAAAAAGAAAAAGAAAGATTTTTTTTGCAAGGCACAGACTAATGACACTTCAGAACACCCAGATAGAGAGAAATCCCTATAGGCTTCGCAGGGGTGTATTTGGGGGTTTGTGGGGAGACATCCCTATCAAAGGATCTCATTTCAGAACCACATTCAGAGTATCAACAAAAATAGTGCATGGTGGTAGAGTATTTCAGGAAGGTCCTGGCAGATTTATCCTTTCTAAATGAGAAAGTAACCCTAGAAAACTCTGGGATGCCAGAAACAAGGGAAAGAAATTAAAAACAACTTCCAAGATGCAAGCGGTGGAGGACTGTGCAACAGACCCTAGGAGAATAGAGCTACAGAAAAAGGGAAAACTGGAATATATTTTCCTGCATGAAAAGTTTCCCTAAGCGGCCACTGTAAGGTGTGAGGTTTAGTGGGAGGGAGTACAAGCAATTGAAAAAGTGAGGCAGTTATTAATTCCAGGAAACAAAAGGAGTCCAAAAAAGGAAATGTGTTTATAGTACAGTACAAAAGAGTAAATTCAAACTTATCCATAATAATATAGATGTTTGATTTCACTAAAATGAAAGATTTAACTCTAAAATAGACAGGAGAGTAAAGAGGTGGATATTGAAGAACCAAATTATTTTATAATGAAAGAGGAAGTGGCTGTGCAATATCTAAAACTGATGGAATTAGAGATGGCAGTATGGGCACATTGTTTAAAAGTGGAGAGGTAAATAAACAACAGAAGAAACCATGTAAATAAGTGAAAAGTTAATGCTTTCGGCGAGTCACAAGGGGGAGGTAGACATCTCTGGATTTTTATTATAAAACTTTTTGGAATTATCTGACTTTATTTGTGCATTGGTCATTTCGATAAAGTAATTTTCTTTAACCTTGAAGTTCTTTAGGCTTGTAGATTCTGTTGTGTCTTGGGGACTATACATAAATAGCAAACAAAGACCTATTACATAAAAGCAGAATTTATAGAATTCAAGTAAATAAAATGCTTCACACCCTTAGAATTTATAGAATTCAAGTAAATAGAGTACCTTGTAACCTTAGTGGATATAGTTAAAGACAATGAACTGCAGCAATCTTAAATTCTACTAATAAGGGTTGTTCTTTACACTGGTATTGAAGTAATTCTGAATTGACTATTAGGAGAGAGAGAGAGTAAATATATTGATATTATTGGGAACTAGGGAGATACAGGTAGTGAAGGGGAAAAGTAAGAACAGTCTTCATGGTATTGGCTTTGAATTGGAGGAATCATTAGGGACTCCTGATAAGAAAAAATAAATGTCCTCCTTTGAATCACTGAGAGAGCCTATATGCAGTGATTTACAGTCAAAGTGAGCATAGTTACTACCCAGAGCTTCTTTTCTAGATAACTGTTCACCACAGAAAGGAACTATGACTCCTTATAGAAGCAGCTGATTCCTGGTCTTGGACAGGAAAATATAAGGCATCCCTAGAACATTTTGGATCAGAAACCAAAGGAAGTATGCAGGCAATGATGAGGGCATACAGAGCTGAAGATCATGAGAGCTGTCTTCAAGGGACTTTGACCAGTCAGATTTGGGGCAATTGGAGCAATAAAAAGAATAATGATGGTAATGGATTATAAACACTGATATTTATTTGTTTGTTTATTATTTCTTTTATTTATGGTCCCAGATATGGAATTAGGGACCACTTAACCACTGGGACACATCCCCAGCCTTTTTTTTTTCCCTTAAATTTTGGTACAGGGTCTCACAAAATTGCTTACAGCCTTGCTAGTTGCTGAGCATGACTTCAAACTTGCAATCCACCTCCCTTAGTCTCCCAAGTCACTAGTATTACAGGTGTGTACCACCACACCTGGCTTAAACATCAGTTCTTAAAAAATTCATGCATGAGTTGAGTATCCACCATGAAACTATAAAAAATACAAGGTGAGGTGAGGATATGGAGAGACTCTTCCTACCAGCTAAGAAATGTAGAACAATAGTAATATTAGGAAATCACCCTTTGCCAGGTATAGTGTCACATGTTTGTAGTCCTAGCTACTCCAGAGACTGAGGCAGGGGGACCAATTGAGTCAAGAATTTGAGGCTAGCCAAGCATGATGATGCATGCCTGTAACACCAGGAACTCAGAAGGCTGAGATAGGAGGATCGTGAGTTCAAAGTTAGCCTCAGCAACTTAGCAAGGTGCTAAGCAACTCAGTGAGACCCTGTCTCTAAATAAAATACAAAAAAGGGCTGGAGATGTAACTCAGTAGTTTAGTGTCCCAGAGTTCAATCCCAAATACAAAAAGAAAAAGAAAAAAGATTGAGGCTATTCTGGGTGATACAGCAAGACCCTGGCTCAAAAAGAAACCAGTGAGAAAGAACACTTCTGGGTGAAAGATTGTGGGAAGCAAAATATTCAAAATCTCAAGCTATTGCCTCATGGATTTTTTATTAAGTACAAAGGAGGAAAGTACTTGAACAAAGCAATCAAGCTTAGCACCACCAGTAGTGTGAGAACTGGCATTGTGAAGCTCCAAATTCAATGCACTGAAGGAATTAACACAGTACCACCTCCATAGTATTTATGACAAAAATGTTAACTTGAATCAAGAGATAACAATAAGAGTAGTTCAGATTGAGAGAGAGTCTGAGACAAGGAAAACATCAGTGTCATGAAGGAGAGGGAAGGACTGTTGTAGATGAATGAAAAGTAAAAAGACCTGACAACTAAACATGTTTGTGATTTTGATTGGATTCTGACTTACAAGCATATACAGGTAATATAAGGGTTGGGGATTTGGCTCAGCAGTTGAGCACCCCTGGGTTCAATCCCCAGTACCAAAAAAATAAAAATAATAAATAAATAAAAAGGGCTGGAGATGTAGCTCAGTGGTAAGTACTACTGGATTCAATCCCCAGCACCATAAAAAATAAAAAATATAAAAAGGAATTTATTCATGGCACAATATAAAGTTATCTCCTTTATATTTAGTTTTGATCCATAAGAAGAACTTTAAAGATAAATGTGTTTTAGTGTGATAAAAATTAGACAAATATGGTGTTAATGTATATAAAGTTGTCATGCCCTAGTCACTGGGGAAAACAACACTGTTTTCATAAGATATTCTCTTGGCCCCCAAGATGCCAAACCAAATCACTGCCTACACAGAGTAAACTTCACTTACCTAAGCTTCTTTAGCTGGAGTTGTTAGTGAACTTGTATCGTAACAGCTTAGATTTCCCTCCTTAAAGTTGTTACATTGTAAGGAAATTGGATGTTTATCTTCTTACTAGACCAAGCTTCTTGTGTACAGATACTATATCTAGTAGTTCTGATTCCCAGCAACAACCAAAATGGTTGGTTGTGAATTTGGATTTATGTGAAAGGCAACTGAAATAATATGAATAGATTTCCTGAGTCTTCACACTTTTTATAAAAGACTTGTCATTCTGAAAAGATAAATTTGAATAAGGATAGAAAACTTATTATTAATGGTATGGATAGGTTATACTTGAATTTGATTCTTTTATTTGATACCCAACTGCGTAGGACCATTAAAAGAAATACCGTTGACACATAGGAGAATTTCCACCATTATGCATTTTGCAAGGACTACCATACATTGGAATATCGTTCAACTGTGAAAAAGGAATGAAGTAACAATGCACACTATGATATAGATGACATCATTTGGAACATTATGCCAAGTGAAAGAAACAACATTCCAAAAAAAAAAAGAAGAAAGAAACCACGACATATTATATGATTCCATTTAGATGATGTGTCCAGAACGGGCAAATATCTAGAGAAGGAAAGCAGATTAGTGGTTACCAGGGGCTGGGGAGTTGGGAGGAATGGGGAAAGACTGCTCAATGAATGTGAGGTTTTCTTTTAGGGTGTTAAAAATGTTCCAGAATAAATATTAGTGGTAGTTGCACAACATTATGAATGTACTTAATGCCAACAAATTTATACTCTAACATGGTTAAAATGGTAACTTTCATTATGTATATTTTATCACAATTTTTTTGTAAAAAAGCTCCTATAGACAACTGCTCTATTAAAAACAAAGACTAATTTTCATAAAGTACAATTTCTCTAGGCTCCTATGATATTAAGCAACACAGGCAATTTTGGAAGCCTGAGTGTTTCTGGCATAAAAGATTCAAAACATTTTTATATGAAATGACAATGGGTTATTAAAGAAAACCAAGGGAGCTGAGGTATAGTTCAGTGGTAGAGAGTATGTGCTCAGCATGCATGAGGCCCTTGGTTCAGTTCCCAATACCAAAGGAAAAAAAAAGTTTGTTGTAAATAAGTTAGGATATGTTGGGGGCACATCTGACTTTTGAAACTACTGCTTCTATTTGAGTATGTCCCTCCATATCACTGTCATAAATCGGGCAGTGGTAACTAGGCACTGTGGTGCACACCTTTAATCCCAATGACTCAAAGGTGAGGCTGAGGCAGGAGGATCACAAATTCAAGGCCAGCCTCAGGAATTTAGCAAGACTGTGTCTCAAAATTAAAAAAAAAAAAAAATATATATATATATATATATATATATGTGTGTGTATGTGTGTGTGTGTGTGTGTGTGTGTGTGTGTGTGTATAAATAAATAAATAAATAATATTATATGGCTGGAGATGTGGCTCAGTGGCAGAGCACCCCTGGGCTCAGTCCTTCATACCCAAATTTACTAATTAAAAAATAGGCAGTGGGAAGCATTGGCTCTGAGCTGATGTGGCCCTTCCTCGGGTGGTACTGTAGCCAGTCAGCAAGTTGGAAATTCTAGGAGGTCTGCTCACTTCCTGGCCTCCTGGTTTCTGAATTTGTTTTGTTTTTCCTAAAAAATACTTTATTTGGATACATGCGAAATCAACCCTCCAACCTTCATAATCTCAGAGGCCCCCCATGGAGGGTTCAATAAAGTTTTTCAGTTTTGTCAAAAACAGTGACCAGATGTGGCCAGAGTGAGTGGTTTGTGGCCTGTGCTTGCTAAACTTTTTCTTTCCATGGTACTTCTGAAAAGTTCTTAATTTTCCATGACACACCAGAGTATTGAAGATTGAGGTTAAGTGGGGTGGACAGGCAGACCACTTCAAGCTGTATGCTCCTGTGGTAAACATGGTCAAGACAAGGACAGACACAGAGAAGACCAGGTAGATGGAGAAGTGAACGAAAGGACATTCAGAAGATGAGAGGGAGTTGGGGGTATGGCTCAGTGGTAGAATATTTATCTAGCATTCCTGATATCTAGGGTTTAGTCCCTGATGCTGCAAAAAAAGAAGAGAAGGAAAGGGGAGGAGAGTGGTACTAAAGGGACAGAAACGAAATACTCCAAGAATACCCCCAGTTCCTAGAGGGACTCTGGTTTCCTTCATGTGATTGCTTGTTTTAATACTAAAGGGACCATCAGTGACCTATTTCTAGAAGATTTTCTGAATCAGTTTTAAATATGAAAAATATGTCTTTGGATTAGGCATTGCGGATGGCTAGATCTGAAATGGAAAGCGAGGAAAGATCCGTACTTCAGGATCATTCTCTTAAAGTGTTGGTGAGGATATATATGGAGAATAGGAATCCCTGGCACACTGTTGGGAATGTGGATTAGTATAGTCAAGATGGAAAACCTTATGCAAGTTCCTCAAAAAACTAAAATAAGGACTTAGAATGTAGCTCAGTGGCAGAATGCTGGCCTAGCAAAGCCCTGGGTTCAGTCCCCAGCATTGAGTACATAGAAAGAGAAAGAGATACCATATTCTCATGATCCAGCAATTTTACTGCTGGGTATATATCCAAAGGAATTGAAATCACTGTGTTGAAGATACCCGGGCACTCCTGAGTTCATCGCAGCATTATTCACATCAGCCAAGATATGAAATCAACCTAAGTTTCCATCAGTGGATGAGTGGATAAAGAAAATGTGGTATAGATACACGACAAAATACTACTAAGCCATAAAAATGAAGGAGCCTGTGGCAGTGGCACACATGCCTGTGATCCTAACAGCTCAGGAGGCTAAGACAGGAGGATCGTGAGTTCAAAGCCAACCTCAGCAAAAGTGAGGCACCAAACAACTCAGACCCTGTCTCTAAATAAAATACAAAATAGGCGTGGGGATGTGGATCAGTGGTCAAGTGCCCCTGAGTACTCCCCCACACCAAAAATGAAGGAAATGCTGTTATTCATGACAATGGGCATGAACCTAGAAGTTGTTACAGGCGAAATAAGTCAGGCATAAAGACAAATACTGCATGGTCTCATTAGGATGTGGAACCTTAAAAAGTTTAACTTACAGAATGGTGGTTACTAGAGACTGGGTGGGTAAGAATGGGGCGATGTTGGTCAGAGTGTACCCCCCAAAAAAACAAGTTTCACTTAGGAGGAATGTTGACAAGATCTAGTCTTCAACAGAGTGCCATAGTTAATGATAAGTATATTTCAAAGTTGCTGAAACAGTATACTTTAAGTCACTACAAAAAGTAGGTATTCGGCAATGCTTATGTTAATTAGCTTGCTATGATCATTTTACAATTGTGTGTCAAAGGATTATAATTATACTCCACAAATATATGGAACTATTGGTAAATTAAATATCTAAAAATTCATATATTTTTGTCCTTCAAAAAATTCTTTTTTTAAAAAAAATGATGCTTTCATTTGGAGAGTCATTTAGGCAAGGAATCACCAAATTCCAATTCCAAGCATGTAGAAAAACTGGGACACACCGTTTTTCTGGAGGTCCCCCTATAACTTGAAGTGTCCCTGCCCACCTAGACAAGGTCTTGCTTGTTATCTCCATTTGTTTGCTGACACACAGAACCGTGGGCGCCGGGACACCAGATCAGCTGCTGTGGTTCCCCTTCTTCCTCCTCCATTCTCCCTTTTCCCTCCTCTCTCCTTCTTTCTCTTCTTTCCTCCTCTTCCTTCCTTCTGAGAAACCTGATATTTTTGCAAAATTTGCCAATATTTAGAACACCATCCTGGTCAAAACATATCTGTAAACTGGACCTGGTTACCTGACTGCCAAGTTTATGACTAGAATTTAAGCCAGCAAATTATTAATATGGATGCAAAGGCTGGGTTTGGTGTGGAGGGAGTAGGTGAAGGTCAAATAATTTGTTAATCAAGTATGTTACTCTCTAAAAGATAATTTTTTAACATGTAATACCACTAGGAAATCATCCGTATTTGGAAAATAGGAAAATAATTTTGTAACCTGAGTTGGAGTGTGGATGGGACGAGTGGGCAGACCCAGGTAAGATAGCAGCACTGTGCATCTTGACAGGTCAGAGACAATGTATGAGATCTCAGAGTGTCCAGGCACTACACAGATGAAGGAGATGGAGGAAGGGAACAAGGAAAGAAAGAAGCTAACTATCAAAGACAGACTAGCTGGATCTCACACATGCGTGTAATTCCAGCTACTCAGGAGGCTGGGCAGGAGGTTGCAAGTTTGAGGCCAGTCTGGTAATATGGGGAAACTGTCTTTAAAGAAAGAAGACTGCCCATCATCAGCATTTTGTCTGGAGCCTCCTTCCTTAGTCGTGACTCTTACTTGCCCAGAATCAAATTAGAAGCATAGATTAATTTTGCTTTGATTGTTTCTATATTTTGTGACTTATTTCATTGTACCACCAATTAGTTCTTATACCTGGGCTTCATTGTATAACCTTGGCAGGAGGAGGTGCATACAGATCAGTTCTGCAGTATTTTTAAATCTTTAAAAAAAAATTATTTGGGGGGCTGGGGATGTGGCTCAAGCGGTAGCGCGCTCCCCTGGCATGCATGCGGCCTGGGTTCGATCCTCAGCACCACATACAAATAAAGATGTTGTGTCCGCTGAAAAACTAAAAAATAAATATTTAAAAATTCTCCCTCCCCCCCCCCTTTAAAAAAATTATTTTGAAAATTGGGTGAACCTTGGTGAAAATTAATTATATTTAATTAGGCGATTGATTGATTGATTGCAGGACTGGAAATTGAACCCAGAGTTGCTCTACCAGCCCTTTTCATTTTTTATTTTGAAATGGTCTCACTAAGTTGAGCAGGATGGCCTTGAATTTGCAGCGGTCCTGCCCAAGTAGCTAGGATTACAGGCATGTGCTACCATTGCCTAGTTTGTACTTTTTTTTTTTTTTTTTTTTTTTAAACCCAGAGACTTTTTACCACCGAGCACCCCCAGTTCTTTTTTTTTTTTTTTTTGAGATAGGGCCTTGCTAAGTTGCTGAGGCTGACCTCAAATTTGTGATCCTCCTGCCTCAGCTTCCCCAGTAACTTGTATTATAGGCATGTGACACCCAACTAGTTAACTTTTGGGGGGTTGCGGGAGGAGTTATCAGGGATGGAACTCAGACACTTAACCATTGAGCCACATCCCTAACCCTTTTGTGTATTTTTATTAGAGATAGGGTCTCACAGAGTTGCTTAGCACCTCGCTTTTGCTGAGACTGGCTTTGAACTCAAGGTCCTTCTGCCTCAGCCTCCTGGGTGACTGGGATTATAGGCAGACATATACCACCATGTCCAGCAGTTTACATTATTTTTAACTGACAAATAATAATTAATATTTATTGGGTACCACGTGATTTTTTTTGTTTTTAAATATATATTTTTTTAAGTTGTTGATAGACCTTTATGTATTTATTTACATGTGGGGCTGAGAATCGAACCCAGTGCCTCACACATGCCAGGCAAGTGCGCTATCGCTGAGTCCCAGCCCTCATGTGATGTTTTTAATGTATACATTGTACCATGATCAAATCAGGCGAGTTAATGTATCTTTTATCATTTCTTTGTAGTGAGAACATTAGAATACTTTTAGGTATTTGAAAATATACATTACTGCATATTATAGTCAATGTACTGTGCAGTAGAACACCAGAATATACTCCTCTTCTGTAACTATAATTTTGTACCCATTGACCTATATCTCCTCTTTCTCTGTCCTCCCTAGGACTTTAAAAGAATTTTTTTTCCCCTGGGACTGAATATTAAACTCAGGGGCCCTTTAATACTGACCTGCATCCCCAGCTCTTTTTTCAAATTTTTTTAGACAGGGTCTCAATAAGTTTCTTAGGGCCTTGATAAATTGCCAAAGCTGACTTTGAACTTGTGATCCTCTTTGCCTCAGTTTCCTGAATTGCTGGATTACAGGCATGTGCCACCCCACCTGGCTTAATTTTTTAATATCAAGGTTAACTTGACATTTTTACCAAAGAACCCAAACCAAGGTGCTACGGGAGTGGAAGCATGGTAGCAGAAGGGAGGGTGATCAACAGATGGGGAGGGTCTGGGATCGGGAGTTGTTCCTGTCCTGTAACAGGAGCAGCAGTCTGTGTGAAGTCTGCTGCCAGGGTGTGAGCTTGTCTGTTCCCAGTTGGGATCAGCACTTCACCTTCCCCACTGCTGATCTAACGTCTGTCACCACCATGCCTGCCTCCCAGCAGAATTTATAGCAAAGTTCTGAAAAAGTGGAAAGGACACATAATGGTAGGGGGTTGGGGCGGAAATGGGATCCAGTTGTGAAATGATAAATCAAGGCATCTTTCACTTTTGGGCTCTTTACATGAGAGGCTTTAAGAAGCATAAATATGTGGAGTTTTTGTTTGTGGTTTTTTGGTTTGGATTCAGTGGGGGGTTGTTTTTTGTTTTGTTTTTAGTTTGGGGGGAGCTGATTGTTTAAGAAGGTAAATAAACACATTTACAGTGATTAATTTGGCTGTTTAAATAGACATATCCTGGCTACATCATGGCTGTTTTGTAACTCACTGTAGAAAGAATAACTATGATTAACTCCTTTCATCTGATTTTACTATCACTAGGTAAACTGAGCCTTATGCATCATTTCAAAGGCTCAGTAAAATTTGGAGCTCTTGGGGAAACCCAGGGCAACACTGTGCTCAGATTTCTAAAGCCTCACTTAGAAGAATTGCATCTCCAGTGTTTCTTTTTTGTTTGTTTTGCTTTGCTTTGGGGGGTTGCTAGGCCCTGGCACATGTTAGGCAAGTGCTATACTCCTAAGTCACAGGCCAGACCCTCCACCATCTCTTGAACTGGAGCAGAATTGTTCCTGGTTTTTATGATGCACATTATCTTCAGGTATCTGCACTCCACCCCTTGCCCACAGCTGTCCTTGCCACTCACTTGCATCCCCACATTTGTACCTTTTATTTGCACATCTGTCTCATGATCACCATGTCATTTCCTGGCACTCAACATGTATAAATTGAATCCATTATTTTCAGTCCTTCTCCCAACTACCATAAAGACCTGTACCACACACGCTGGAAACCCAAACAAAAAGCCAGTCCTGCTCTAGTGTTTGTGCCGGGCACCACCATTCTCTAGCGGCTCAGTTTCTTTCACAGTTGAACTCTTCCTCCAGTGCCCTCTGCTCCTCGTGTCATAGCATTTCTTATACACTTGGGTTCCCCTTTACATTCTGTCATCATTCTCACGGGGGCTGAATTGCTATGACTATACCTTCCTGAATGGCCCCAGTCTCATTTTCCCCTATGCATCTTAGATACAGCCATCCATGCGATCTCTTTGAAAAATAGCCTGTCCCTAGAACACAAATGCACCCTCAGTCCTCAGCTCCAGACCTAAGGTGGTCTCTGTCTTTTGTCCTATCTGCTTCCTTGTTGCTGTATCCTCTCTAGAACCTACCACTTTAGCCCAAACCAGTTATTTTCACTCTTCCAAACTTAGCTTGACTATTTCCATTTCCAACATTTGCTCACACCTGTGGCCTCCTCTGCTGCAGACGTGTTCAATGTCAAATCTTCCTTTAACTCTATTTAAGTGTTGCATTCTGTAGCTAATACTGCATTTTCCCTATGCTAATCATGTGTTTTTACTCTTCAATTTATTAAAGATACATGAATATAGAAACTTTTTTTTTGGGGGGGGGGGAGGAGCCATGTCTCCATCTCTGCATTCATTGAGGCACACACAGAAGCAAGTGAGACTGGTGGGAGCTTCCAACCAGAACGCCTCCCTCCCACCAGGGTCTGCCCCAGGGGACTGTTGCCAGGTGTAAGTGTGGGTCCAATAGTGCAGGCTCTTCGGCTTTTTTCAAGGAAAGACAGAAACCTCAAGTTCCATGTGAAATTACTTAATTTTTAAATCTTCATATACTTCAAAAGCAATGACCACCAGAGGAACATCTCCCTTAAAATTATAATTGCAAGGCCATTTCATGTGCAACATGGATATGAAATAGTAATATATAATATACTCAGTGCACAAGTCTAAAATAGAGTAAAAGTTCTACTTTTCAGGATGAGTTTGGGATGTGTGAGAATAGATTTCTTGGAAATCTATTGAACATTCAGCCTATGAATTTGGGATTTAGGCAATGGGAGAAAAAGATGATAGTTTTTATCACTGTCTTCCTTTCACAGATGAATTGAGCAACATTAAGATTCCTGCTAATTACCATAGCCAGATGCCTTTAATAGCTTCTTGTTTTCATTTTACAAAAATGTTCAGTGGAATGAAATTTGAAATGGAATTTTACCAGACTGACATTAAAGAGCAAGTCTACTTGATATGGTGATTAAATGTTGAGAGAATCTATATATTGGGGAAAATCTCAGGCCTTTCCTAGTTGAGTGAATGAGACTAAGGTCACAGGAGGGAATGAAGCGGCTATCCCCTTTGATAGGCTGAGAAAGCAAGAGTAGCTGGCCCCGGGCAGGTGTTCAGAGAATTCCCACACAGGTGCAGATTCCAAATGAATGATTATTTATTCCATTTGGGCTTCTGTGACATAGTCATCTTTCATCTCCTCATTACACTTTTACTGATGCCTTCAGCGATGCTGTGCTACAAGGGAGAATCCCAAGGTCCTTCAACCTGCGAGGCCCACCTTTAAGTTTCATAAAGTCCAGTGGCAGAGAGGAAGAAGCATCACAAGCACCGTGATGTGCAATGGATTAGTGTTTCTTAGTTCTTAAATGACCAATTTAAGACACGAATCATAGTAATAAGAGTAAGCAGTTTCCACGGAGCTTGCAAAGGATCCATAATGCCTCTTTTGGTCCTTATCAGCTCTGTGGAAAAGTTTGATTGGTCTGGTCTATTTGTGGTGAGAAAAACCAGGCACATTCCTAGCTCTGAGAGAAGTCTTTTCTGAGCATAGGCCATTAGACTATGTAGGAAACAGGAACAAAGGTACCCTTTTCTACTGCGTTTAATTAACTTCCTGTAAGTTTTCTTGCTTTGTTTTTGGAAGCACCTTGATTAATATTAATCATGGATGTGCAGAGAGAAGAATTCAAAACACTTCATTTATTCACCTGTGCAATGGGTGCCAGACTTGTGTTCAGAAGTACAGGGTCAGCTTCTGAGATTTATGAGATAGCTCCAGTCTCAGGAAACAAGAGTCTTGCCTGTGATTTTCTGGCTTTGGTACTCACAAGCCTCACCTGGAATGCCTTTTAAGATGCAGACATCTGGGTCCCACACGAAGAGAAATCCGTTCAGTGGGTCTTGGGTCTGATTTTAACACCTTCAGATGATCTTGATATAGGTGGTCCTTAGAAACTCTTATCTGAAAAGCTTTTCTCTCCTAGAAGAAGAGAAAAGATAGCAGACAAATGTAACTACAGAAATTGAGTGGCTGCACTCAGGGCCATTTGAATGATTCATCCAAGTGCTTCAGGAATTCAAGGTCGAGAGTTCATTTCTAGCCACCATGACTGAAAAGTAGTTGAATTAGTGCAGGAAAGAAAATGGGTGGTAGTTTGGTAGTTTGAGATAGTAACGAATTTCAGGCTAAGGAGGTGGAATGAACAGAAGCACTGAGGCAGGGGAAAGCAACATGTCTTCAGGGGATTGGATCAGGTCACTCTGAGCTTAGAAATACAGCCCTTACATCCCCCAGGGCCCTGAGGATAAAGTCCAAGCTCCTTAGCAGTTTCCACAGCTAAACAGGATCTAGTCCCAGACCAAATCTTTACTTTCCTCCCCTCTGCTCCCCCTCCCTTGGCCACACTGCACCTTTGACCCCAACACACAGATTTTCCTTCTCTTTTGCCCCAGGGACTATGATCTAGCCATCTGGAATCAGTTGCCACCCCTCTTCCTTTATCCTGGGGGCTTTGCACATACCCCTACCTCTCCCCAGAGTACACACACTTTTTTAGTCTTTGTTTTGCTTTGCTGACATTTTAGTCCTCAGGATTCATTTTAGATTCACAGCCTCCAGAGGAGCTCATACGTAGCCTCTGCGGATCTTGTATGTAAATGCAGGTTCTGCTCCGGTAGGTCTGGAGAGGGCCCGAGATTCTGCATTTCTAAGTGGCTCTCATGAGATGTGGAGTGCGGCTGGTTCCAGCCTGACCCATGGAGTGGAAAGGAATTAGAACAGCAGTGCCCTAGTTGGGCTACACATCAGAACCACCTGAAAAGCTCAACATATACCAATATGTGGGCTTCCCCTCCCTGTAAATTCTGATTTAATTGTTCTGCAGAGTAGCCAATTGGAATTTTCGAATTTTCCAGGGATTCTCATATTCAAGTTGAACCACTGCACTAGAAATTATTCCCTGACTCCCCACGTCTAGGTTATGATAGACACCTACAGGATCCATCCTATCTGGCATGACTTATGGGTGCCTGTTTATATCCCTTGCCAGACTCTTATCCACCCAAGAGCAGAGACTATGTCTCATTGGTTTATTCTTTTTTTTTTTTTCCACTCAAGAAAGGTTTATAAGGCATCTGTTGTGTGCTATGCACTATGCAAGGTGCTTAAAATATGGGCAAGACCTGGACACTAGACTCAGAACTTTCAGTATAGAAGGACAACCATCAGCTCAGTGCCTGGCATGGTAGGCTCTGTTTATTGAATAAGTAAAGGAATAGGCAAGAAGGAAAAATGGAAAGCTAATAGGAAGAAACAGTTGTTACCAAAGCACTTTAAACACTTGAGGTAACCTGCATCCCTGGATCTGGCTTGGAGCTAGGAAAGAGGTACCAACCCACCTTAGATTATCAAATCAGATGATTGAGCTTTGGAAGAAAGGCCAGCCACAGGAGGGGGAAATGCTTTTTTACATATATAACTTCAACTAAGGAGTGTGAATTGAATGGAAACTTCAGGGGAGGGGAGTTCTGAAGGACCCCTGAACAGCACTGGGAAATGGAAAGTAACTGGACAGTGCCAGGTATCACTGGTCTCCAGAATATAAGATGTCCTTGCTATTCTCCTTATGCAGAATTCTATTTTTTACATTCCCTTTTATAAGGGCTTGCTCAGATCACTTACTACTTTAAACCCACCTCCTCACCCCATAATATTTTAAGTTATTTAATTGGATTCTCTTCAGCAGTCGGGATAATTAGGAACTTAACCTGCATATTCAGGGAGAGGTTACCATACTGAATCATGATACCATGCTTGAAAAATTGAGTCAGGAGCTTGAAAACATATCAGTAAATAAATAATAAAAGGAGGAAGGAGTCCTGTAGATAATATACGATTTCCAGTAAGAAAATCAAGACAGTCACATAGAAAGGAACCAGAACTGAGGTGGGAGAGTGAGTGGTCCCCAGGATTCTGAGGAGCTTGCTTGGGCCCCATCTGCTGCCCCAGTGGTTGGGGAAATTAGAATAAGTTATCACCTTCCCTTGAAATACTGATGAGGTCTTTTTTCTTCCACCACTTAAGCAGGGTTTTACATTCTGTGAAACAGCCTTTACCCTTTAATTTTTATACTTAAAAGTTTCTTTTTTAAATGGATGTATATTTTCCCATAGAATCCTCAAGTTGTTTTCTCCTGTGTGTCTGTAGGGATAATGTGTTTCAGAAATCTATTTCTAACCCTCTCGGGCATTGCTTAAGAGTTTTTCTGATATGTAAAATTCTCAACTCTATTTTATTGTTAGCAGTTAGGACTACTTAATTCCATTTTGTGTTAGTTACATTTTCGAGGAAACATTTTGAGTTGAAATAGGCATTTATTTAAAAGTACTAGAATTCTTTTCACCTGAACTCCTTTCTGGCTCTGGCCCTATAGGAATGAGTGGAAACAAATACAAATGATACTGAAGTGGAAAACTTTTTTTTTTTTTTTCAATATTTTTTTAGTTGTCAGTGGACCTTTATTTTATTTATTTATATTCAGTGCTGAGAATCAAACTCACTCCAGTGTGTCACACATGTTAGGCAGGCACTCTACCACTAAGCCACAATCCCAGTCCCTGAAGTGGAAAACTTTGATGAGTAACTATCAAAATCGCATTTTACCCGAAAGCTACCTTGCCCAGGTATCTTTACCACCACTGTAAGTACCCAATTAAAATCTAAAGTGGTGTTTATATTCCTAATTCCTGGCGTGACAATTTTGCATCTCTACCCATGTGAAGCTATATTTGGCAGCTGTGTCTCTAACATTCCTTTTGGCTATTTCCCTTGAGCAGAAAGGGTTTTCACCCTGGTTTGCAATCAGTTTGCTTTTCTGCAAGGTGCTGAAGCCTCATACAGAACAAGTTCATAAGTCATTGTAGAAGGGGTTTGAAATGCTAATTCACAGCTGTTGACAGGTATGAATACCCATCAGCCTGGAATGTCACACCTATTCAAAGTAATTGCACATCCTTGAATATAATCTCTTTTTAAAACTAGAAATGTGAAACCTGGTTGCTTCTAGCTAAGAAAGAAAACTTCTTTGAGATCCCCATAGCAATTTTATCTAAAATAAATAAATAGCCACCGTCCCCAGAGTGTTCCTATATAGCTGTAGTTGTAGCTTTAGGCCTGTACACCTGTATGAGTTTGTTTTATGTGCATGTGTATATGTAGGAGACTAACCATCTCAAACACCTATTGTGTTAATGTAATTAATATATACTTTTCAAAATTATTGAGGCAGAGATCTAGCTCATTGACTACTGTGTTGTGTTTTTACAGAAAGCTTATTGAGGGTTTTTTTCCAATTATAAAAACAATTCATTTACTACAGAAAATTGGTTAAAAAAAATAGAGAAGAACAAAAATCTACCTTCTACAAATAAGGGATATTAATATTTTAGCTATATCTTTTTGGTCTTTTTCCACACACACATATAACTATATGAATTGTCTTTTTCTGTTTTGCCGTTTTGGGATCCTGTCTTAACATTCATGAGACTTTCTTTTCTCATTTCCTGGAGTCTGAAAAATTTCTCTATCTTTACATATTTTCCAACAAAGTATATAACTTCTTGAAATTGTTTCTGTATTTTATCCATTTATATGACCTCCTACTTAAAGCAAGAGTAAACTTTTCTAGCATTTATTACAAGATACATTTTAATTTGAAAGTTGGGAATCATACTATTCAATGTTCCATGATCATGTTCATTTAGGTGGAGAAATACCCCCCTTTATGAAGTCAACCTTCTGTACCTGTGGGTTTTCACATCTACAAATTCAACCAACCATGAATTGAAAATATTTGAAAAAGCAAATTTCATCTGTACTGAACATGTACAGACTTTTCCCCCTTGTCAACAATATAATAACTATTTACATAGCATTTCCTTCATGTTTGGTATAAATAATCTACAGATGTAGTACTCTAAAATATATGGGAGGCTGGGGATATAACTCAAGCCCTGGATTTGATCCTCAGCACCAAAAAAAAAAAAAAAAAAAAAAAACTCTGAGCTATAAGCAGCTCAACCATCTCTGACCACTTAATGTGAAAGAAATCTATTGAAAGGATGTTGAATAGTTGAAAAACAAAATCACTGAGAAGGCGGATGACCAGGCTAGAAAATGGGAAGGAACCCAAGATGAGCAGAACCCTAACCGCAGTCCTGCCACAGAACTGCCTAGTGCAGGACCTCATTGTCACAGCTGCTGGGTGTGCACATACCACTAGTTAGTGCTGGACACCAGAGGCCAGAGGTGGGGAGCCACAGCTGGTTGTCCCTGGAGAATGAATTCTGCTACCAGAGTTCACTGAAATGAATTGAATTCGGTTCTCTCTTCTAAGCATCACATGCTCCAGAATCAGAGCCTCTGACTGGCTATGCACTTGCCTACAGGGAAGCAGTAGATGCCAACAGTTGACCTTTTTGGCCCTGTGTCCTATCTAGACTCCTATAGAAAAATACTCCTCAAATGTAAGAAATGGATTCAGATGCTGGACAGCTGAAAAACTAATGTGTATCAGCTTCAGACTTCCATCTCCACTGGGAATTTTTTCCAAAGATGGATATCTTATTCTTTTACTGAACCACCCAAAACCAGCTGCATACTGTTAAGAGCCCAGTGCAAAGTGAAAATACAGGGACCCTTTCTCAGAAATGAGTAAGACTATCAAGAGCTGGACATGGTAGCACATGTCTTAATCCCAGCAACTTGGGAGGCTGAGGCAGGAGGATTGCAAGTTCGAAGCCAGTCTCTGCAACTTAATGAGGCCCTAAGCAACTCAGGGAGACTCTGTGTCAAAATCAAATATTTAAAAAATGGTTAGAGGAGTCGCTCCGTGGTTAAGCGCCTCTGGATTCAATCCCTAGTACCAAAAACAAACAACAGACAAATAAACAAAACCCCATTATCAAGAGCAACAGTAAACATTAAACTAAATATGGGACCCTATGTGACTATAGAGGTCAACACCCATGAAGCTGGCCTTAACTTTAGATCTCTCTTAATGTCCATAAAAATGGGCTAGTATGTCAATGTTGTTTCATCTTGTATCCTCTTCATGACTTGAGGTGTGATTACAGTTATACGTGTGCCACAGTTAGAGCAATCGAGGTTAAGTGACAGTCGACCTGTGATTCCAACCCAACTCTCCTGACTTTAATTTCCCTTTTCTTTGCACACATCACACTGTATATCGGTAGCTTACAGAATGGAGAGAGATGGTGTCCCCTGGAATGTGCATGATGTTCTCTGGGTCTCCTCCTTCAGAGCTGTTAATGATGTGTAGACCACTCCCTCAACTGACTGCTTTTCCCTTGTAAGAACTGTACTGTCAGAAGGAAGGCGAGCAGTGGTCATCAGGTGGTAGATGGACCACTGACATACTCTAGTTCTTCCATTAAAAACAAATCACAGACTTCCTTTTACACACAACTGTGTGTAATGCTCTTCTGTGACCTTAAGCAAGTTGTTGACTCAGTTGCCCAGTATTTCAGTTTTCTCATTGATTAAAATCTTTGACCACAATATAAGATTCACAATGGGAGACCCATGCCTCTCTGTTCTACATGCCCTGTACCCCCACAGGCATCACCTCATTCCTGGGATCAGAGCTCACCTCCAGGGCCTACTTGCATTCCCATTCTGCCAGTTCCCTTTCTGCTACCTGCTTTGGTCTCAGTGTCCCCCTGATGTCAAGCACCATGCCTAGAGTATCTGCAGACTCCTACTGTTACCGCTGTTGACTGGTGACGAGTTCTTGCTTCCCCAATGTTGAAGAATAACACCAAAGAAGCACGCCGAGGCAAGGTCAGAGTAGAAATTAGAAGTTTATTAAAGGACAGCAGAAAAGACTTCTCCCGGAGGAAGAAGGGGACCCAAGAGGTGGAATCCGTGGAAGGGATGTTGTCTCCCCTTTTTATAGTTCTTTCAGTGATGGAATGTAGGTGGGAAGGCCCGAGGGGTGGGACACAGGTGGGCCAAAGAAGTAATCTGGTCAGGAAGGACTTCTGAGTCAGCACCTTTTTGCTGGGGGCTGTTCATTAACATTTCTTTGAGGTGGACTTTGGCCTAGGGCCTTTTTGGGACTTCATTAACATTCCATGAGTTGTCCTGCGTTTCCCGGAATCATTGCCAGCATGGCCTCCATTTTAGATTTCACTCGGCATTAGACCCGATTTATCTAACTACACTGACTACCTAACTTTAAATCTGGCTTCATTCCCCCCTCTAATTTGGTAACTCCTTACTGCTGTAAGGAAGGGGGG
>NW_025999896.1:2399286-2403709 GCF_001458135.2 Marmota marmota marmota | reverse complement strand
AAAAAAAAAAAAAAAAAAAAAAAAAAGTAGATGGGAGAATGTGCACAGGTCTGTGCAAATACTCTGCCATTTTGTATAAAGGACTTGATCATCCACGGATTTTAGGATTTGGGGAGGGGTGCCTGCCTGGGATGAGTCCCCCATGGATACTAAGGGATGACTGTGCTGCATCTCATTCTTATCTTCTACCTTGGGTGTGGCAGCTGAAAGATTTTAAAGGCATGATGCATTTTCCCAAAGGTTGCCAAAAAATATCATCACTTTCCTTGGCAAGTACGTCTTGGGTGTTAGATGTTGTGCTTATAAGGGAGGATACAACAGAGGTCGTTGCCATCATGGAGCTTATGTTGCAGTGAGAGAGGGAGGAGAAATGTTAAACGGATGCCCAAAAATATAACCCTTACCAGTTGTGATACAGTCTAGACAGCCAGAATGCCCTCTGGATCTGAAGGCTCTAAAGAACGACCCAGTTCTGCATTACTGATTTTATTAACATTATTAAGATTGCCACTAGAGAGTGATCCCGGTAACATAAGAGAATTAAGGAATTATGACAGATGAATGAAATACAATACCTTTGGCTCCATTTGAATGCATTATAAAATAGTCTCCAGTCACTCAGAAACCTTGGGTAAGTGAAATGTCAGGGAAGATCCAGATCTCTAGAAGAAGAAAGCTGCTATTTTTACTGCTTCCTTTTGTGAGCCCTGTCTTCCTTACTTGGTGGGTGATGTTGGCTAAGTTAACCCAAGGCAGCACATTGGTTCATGATTTGTAAACTCTGTCTTCATTGTTCATGTGTTTGGGGTGAGAGAAAATGGATGAGCTCTCTGCTTCTTAGTCATCCCCCTCTGACTCCAACTCAACCCTCATTCCACTTTGCCCAGTTCCCATTATGGAGCAAAAAAGGCTGCTTAAGGCCTGGTTTATTTACCTAATAAACTGGCTCTTGTATTGCCTGGGAAATGCTAAAATTTTTTAGCCAAGAAATCCTAGTAACAAGCAAACAGAGGTCCAGCAGTCAGGTCTGAAGAAACAAGAAAATGAAGGTCAGCTAATATCGCCATTATCCTCCTTCCTGGTGGCCATGACAGCGCTGGGGTTTATTTGAAGATCCCAGACTTCGAATCATTGCTCGCATTGTTAGCTGCCCAAGTATTTTAGGCTGTGCCAACAGTTTCAGATATTAATGTATTCTAGAGATCAGTGAATGAAGAATTCCTCTGCACTTTTTTCCTTTTTAATTTTTTTTTTTCCTTTCCATACACTTTGTTTGCAGTGTCTTTGTCTGCCAGACGTTGCTGGGCATTTCTAATGAGAAAGCAAAGAATTGTAGAAGGAAAAAGGCAAAGAAGGGGGAGGGAGAGAGAACAGGCAAGGAAAAACAGGGCGTGTTTAGCACTTTAACAGTAAGGTGACATTTTTACAAGCTAGTCAGGTGCACAGGACTCATTGGGGAAGGCAGCAGCATTGGCGATGCAAATTCAGAGCGGAAAGCGCATTTTGGGGGATGTCTTAACTCATTGATTAGCTGCTCTGCAACAAAAATGCACTTTTATTTCTGAACATCATTTTCCCCGCAGGACACCCGGCCGGTGCTGCTTTCGTATTCATTCCAGCTTCATTATTGCAGCCACCTCGCAACCCACCCTGGGCAGCTGCTAAAAGGGGGAAAAATTAAAGCAATTCATACTCCTGGTGACTTTCTGCTGCAGAATAATTGGTTTCTGTTTGCAAAGAACATTATCACAGCAAAGCCCAGAAAACAGAAAGGCCTGTCTGAGAGAGGGTTTCTGGGGCTAGGGGTAGAAGACAGCTGCAGGGGGAGGGCAGGGAAGAGATGTGAAAAATCACATTTCCGAAAAGGCAATTAGCTAATAATTAATTTTTAATATCATTGTGTACTTAGGATGTGTCCTTACGTGATATATGTACGGGCGCTGGTTTCTTAGCATGTCCTTTGATACCCCCTGGAAATGTTAATGAGACTAAACCAGTTAAAGAGCTCTTTAGACAGCGCAGCGCTTTGGGGAAGGCCGGAATGAAATGCAGACCCTCTGAGGGCTTCTTCGACACACAAGAAGTCCCTTTGTTTCCTGTTTTATAAACCAGAGGCATGTCTAAAATTGCAGGGAAAGTGAGAGGGGGCTGAGGAGTTGGCGCCGGGGGCCTGGCTTTCTATATTTAAAAAGAGGAAAAATTGTTCACTAGTTATTTGTGCCCGGATTTGATAGGCAGTCCAGGGTGTTTTTGAAGTTCTGAAGGAAGGTTCTCTGAAGATGTAAGCGGGATCTGTCTTTCACTTAGACTTAATTAAGAAACTTGCTGGCTTTGTCTGTAGGGGGCCCATTACGCGCAAGCTGCAGCCCCCTCTGAATAGGGGCTCAGCCTGGAAAGTGTATACAAGGCAGACCGCCTTTGTGTCGTGTTGCCAAACTGGAGGCAGGAGCAAGTGCGAGCGGGGCTCTGCCAGAGGCCAGCCCTTGTTGTTCATACATGTGAACCCGCGTCCCAAACAGAGCACAGCAGCAAGTGTGGGGACATTCCTGAGGGACCTAGAACTAATGAACCTTTTATAAAATGAAGATAGCAAACAAAAGAGGGGGTGGGGCTAGAAGAGAGTTTGTCTTGTTCTCCAGAGTCCTGTTCTTAAATCCTAATGACGGGCCACAGGGCTAACGGAGGTAAACAGCATCCCACATTAGTGCTTTGTATGCAAACCAGCGGTGGCTAGAGCCTGGCTCCCAGCACAGCCTCACCCCCAACTTGATCCCATCCAGCCCAGGGCACAATTTTGCCGTGGTCACTGTACTTGTAACCCTGAGAATAATTTCCCCCTGGTGGGCCACTGTGGCCTACCCTATTTAGAACAAAGTTGCTGAATGCTGGAGAATAAAGAACAGTTGGAAGGCTGTGAGCAGTGGTTAATCAGCTAATTCGCATTTCAAAAGACACTAATAAGAGGTGATAAATTCAAATAAAGCCCTGGGTATGAGTACTTTACTCACTCTGGAAAGCTGATCCGGTGAGGTGCTCCCTTCTGTTTCTCTGTTTCTCTTGGCTGCCCATCTCTGCTTTTCCCTTTGAAGCTGTTGGGACCTCCCAGGGTATCCACACCTCTGCCCTTCCCCCACCCCTCCAAGCAGGGTCTTGCAGACCTTCCTTATGGGGTCTGTTGCTTGGGTAACCCCAGTGCTGGCTCTTGTTTGCCAGGACTCTCTGAGCCCTCTTGCGCTCTTCCACCTTAATGCCATTATAGGATCCAACGTCTTCCCTCCCAAATAAATGACAACTGCCTCCTTGTCTCATCTCTGCCTCTCCTGGTCTGTGACATCTTGCGGCCCTTGGCCAGCCATGCCCTATTGCCATTTGCTTGACTGTGAGGGACCCTGTGCCTTACTTTAGCATTAAGTACCCTCCTCTGTGGGTCACAGTTAGAGTCCAACTTTGCTCCTGCCTTAGTGGTCTGTTGAGACCCCCTCCACCCCATGGCTTTTTTGCCCTGCTCAAACATGCCTGCTGTTCAGATACTGTTAGGTAGGCTGCATCGTGGGCTTTCTGGTAGGCTCCTCATGGGCAGGTCTTTTTGTGCTTACGGAGTAATGGCAAGTGTCCCTCACCCAGTGACTGGAAAAATCACCCACTCAGCCACATGGCCTTGTAAAAATAGTGATGTAATGCCAAAGATCCAGTGATTTGGTTTCAGCCAGGTTTTTAGTTCAAGTATGGAAACTGAGCTTGTGTGAACTCTTCTCATGTCTTCCCTCAATCCTTGGCAAAATGTAGAATATCATTGTCATCGTTAGAACATGCCTTGTAAAAAGAAGGGAAAGTAAGTCCTGGAGCATCACCGTGGTGAGCACCTCTAGGTGCTTTTGCTTTTGTTTCCATGTGGCCATCATGTATCTGTAGGGTCTGTCTTGTACAGTCCAGGGGTTTTGAATCCCATGGTGCCTTAAGCCCCTCATACTCTGGAAGTCTACTAGGAACTGAACCACCATCTTAATTAAATACCCTGGAGGAGTGACATTTCATATTCTGGCCATGAGTGATGTGGAATTTCCCTGAGCGCCAGCCCTGACAATTTGATGACAGTTAGGGATATCCTTACAAGCCCTAAGATGACCACTGACCCTGAACAATATAACTGGGAACTGGCCAACCGCAAGATTTGTCACCCATGATTAAGGCTCTCTGCTTAGCATACCCAGTGGTTATTAGGAGCATCTTTATTTGAATACTGTTCAGATCGTGAATGATTCTTGAAGATTCCTATTTGCAGAGGAAGCGTAGACTGGACAACCTGTCTGTGTTGAAGTATACAGCATTCTTGTGCCATCCTAAGGGAACATGGCCCAATAAGCTCTGCCTCAGGACATTTGCTATTCAACTCAAAGTCAAAAAAAAAAAAAAAAAAAAAAAA
>NW_025999896.1:2381409-2394344 GCF_001458135.2 Marmota marmota marmota | reverse complement strand
CACAGGTGGGCCAAAGAAGTAATCTGGTCAGGAAGGACTTCTGAGTCAGCACCTTTTTGCTGGGGGCTGTTCATTAACATTTCTTTGAGGTGGACTTTGGCCTAGGGCCTTTTTGGGACTTCATTAACATTCCATGAGTTGTCCTGCGTTTCCCGGAATCATTGCCAGCATGGCCTCCATTTTAGATTTCACTCGGCATTAGACCCGATTTATCTAACTACACTGACTACCTAACTTTAAATCTGGCTTCACTACCTCCCACCCAGTCCATCGGCAATCACGAATCCCTTCATAATCCAAGTCCAGTGCATCCCAGAGGAATGCAATCCCTGCCTCCTTTCTTCCTTCTTCTCCAGTGCTGTAATACTTGTCCTTTTCTTCTCAGGTTCCCCAAGAGCCCATGATAGTGCTTTACCCAGGTAATCCCATCATTCTTATTGACTGCCTTCTCCAGTGTCTTTCTCTGTCTCCTTCCCCCCATCCTTTCTCACTTCCCTCCCCTGCCCTTGATTGGACACATTAGGAGCTTAAGATACATTTTAAGAGTATTTGTGATGTTTGTAAAATACAGGGTTATTTGATGTGTTTTTAATTTAAAAATCATAGCTTTTGAACAAAGTGTAGCTCTTTTTCAAAAGCTATAATGGATTTAATTGTTTTTTATTGCTATGTAGTCTTTAATTGATTTTTTCCCCTTCTAAGGTCCTCCCCCCACCCTCCCATTTTAGATCCAGGAAAGGAGAAATTTCCAAGGGTTATTAGTTCATTAGCTGTTAGAAGGAATAATTGATCTGTCAACTCAAAGGATTTATAAGGATTTGGCTCACAGAATTCATGAAAGCAGTGGCATATGTTTAAGTTCTGCTTCAAAAGAAAACATTTCAGAAGGGCCTTCCCCTCACTTTTTGCAAGATAAAAATTAGCATCCTTCTAGTGATGAAAGGCCCCTAAGTTTTAAGGTCTTCTAGGAGCTACAGCTGCAGTATTTACACCTATACCTGTAATAATTGGCTACATATTTCAAACACTGGGAGAATGAATCATAAATATTATAAGGTTTTGTTTGTTTCTAGCCCCCCCCCCTCCTTATAAAAGGAATGGAACAGAACTAACATTTCTTCAAACTCAAATGAGGTTTTTCTTTTTTCTTTTTTCTTAAAGCAAATGCACCCAAATTGGTTTTGGTTCACAAAGGAAAGACTGACTGCAGAGCTAACAGACCCATCATTAGCCATCCCTGCCCTCTCAAATGGCCTGTCCATTGCATTGCTCACAATATAGGACTAAGGCCGTAAACAAGGGATCCAAGAGAACTCTGGACAAGAAGCATACAATGGAGTGGGATAAATTTCTTTAGCATAAATAGCAGTCTCCAAGGGTGACTGGTGTGAATGGATCCCTGCTGTGAGGGTCTCTGTGCCCACAGAGGAGATCTGTGGCTTTAAGAGCTCTGGTCCCACCCCCTGGGCTGTGGAAGTGCTCAGTCTCCCCTGCTGGGCTTGGTCCTCAGGCCCCCTGTGGGCCTCCTCTTTCCTTTCAAGCTGTGAGTCCTAAGGAACTCAGTGACAGCTCCTCTTTCATTCTGCTGTGCAAATCCTTGAGCTGTTCCTAGTGCTTTCAAAAGGGAAATATAAGACATTTTACTTATTCTGTCCAGCAGGACCATGGAAGTCTGGTAAGACCCAGGGTTATTCCGGCAGGAAGCCTGGGAGAGATCTTCCTCTTTGTAATGACTTGGGGTAAATTCCTGGAGATGACCAGTAGCCACAGCTTCTGCTTCACGCATCCTTTCCATCATGCTCAGTGGGTTGCCATCTGGTTGCAGTTCTGCTTAGGACCTGTGTACACTGCTGGCCCATGTTAGGAAACCCCCAAACAGAAACTACACTAGTAGAAAAAAGTGTGTCTAATAGTACATGTCAAAGGTTAGTTTCTTAGCGGTCATACGCCAAAAAGTTCAGGTTCTAAAGTAGAAATTACTTTTTTAAAGATCTTTTAAAAGAATTAAGTAACACATGTACACAGTTTAAAAAGACAAAACCAATCTGCAGCCCTGACCTTCCTTATCCCATTCTGGTCCCCAGACACAATCACTTTGATTCATTTTTAAATTTTCTTTCTTCTGGTGATAACTTGCATATCATTAAATGATGTACAGTTGTATTGACACTCTCTGAAGATACCAAAATCTGCAGATGCTCAATTTTCTTCTATAAAATGACAGTATTTGTACAACCTGTGTACATCCTCCTATATACTTTAAATTATCTCTAGGTTACTTGTATAATTTAAATTATAGTTATACATTGTTATAGTGTATTGTTTAGGGAATAAAGATAAGAAAAAAGTCTGTGTTCAGTATAGATGGAGTCCTCCCCCACCCCAATGCTTTCAGCTCTTAGTTGAAACTGCAGATGCAGAACCCTTGGATATGAAGGTCTGACTGTTGTCATGCAAGTTATTTTTGATTTCTCAACTTTAGACTTTATATATTAGTTTCCTGATATGATACTTCATGCATACCTCTTCTCCTATTCTTCTGTGTGTTACTATTGTAACTTTAAGTGATAAACTTATTTCCTGTTCCATTGATCATAGACGGCATGCTTGTCTCACCTTTCTTCTCTGTCTTCTACTGGCTTTTAGTAATGCTTGCATTCCATTTTAACTACAATTAAGATTTCTATACTGTAAATTTTAAGTTGATTCTAGGACTCGAAAGCAAAAAGTCATAATCCCTGTGTTAATCACAGGCAAATAAATTTATTTTCTTATGTCATTGGCCCCATTCTTATTTGCTAAAGGTCTTTTAAAGATACATTTTTGTTTTTGTAATTCTTCTGAATTTTCTTTTTATTTTCTTCTTGTTGGTAGAAAAAAAATATGGGCCTTTTAAACTGTACCCCTTGCATCTTCCCATTTCTCTGTTACTTAAAAGCCAATCTTTTCTTCTAGAAGCTCACTGACTTCCTATTCTAATTTGCTTATTTCACGTTGATGCCTACTTATGTCAAAAATTTGTACACTGACTTTTATATTTCTTAGAGTTTCCAATTATCTTTGTTTTGAAGTTTTCTGAACTGAACTCCCCTTTTTTTAATGGAGACCAAATCTGCAAGCCCTCAGGCTTCTTATTCCAATCTTGATAGGATTTTGATGCTAAATACCATTTTCTGCTGAACCAAGTGATATACTGCTATTACATTTTCTAACTTGTATAATTTTGATTTTCCAAGTATTGATAATTCCATTTTTACCTTTAGTTTCTGTGCACTTAAATTTTTCAGATAATAACTCAGGGAGTTTATTCATTCATTCATTCATTCATTCAATTCTTGGATTGCTAGTTTGTTGACTTTTTTAAATTAATATCCTAGAGAGCTCCCTTCTAGAACCTTCTGCTTCAATCTGAAATCTACTGTACCCTAGGCTTTTAGAGCTGTTTGTCCTCCTGGTATTTCTATTCATTGTTGTTCTGTGTGCTTATTCTCTTTCTCTGATCTCATATCTTTTCTCAATTTTTATTTTAACCCTTTTATATTGAACTGTATTCTCAACTTTCTGAAAAACAGGGCAAGAGTGGTATGCCTTATGAATAGAGTATAGAACTCTAAATTGTAAATCATTTTCCTTCAGAATTTGATGTCTAATAATACATAGTGTTGCTTATGAGAAGTCTGATGCTAGTCTGATTTATAACTTGTCTTTATTTATCTTGTTGTCATATTATTTGCTTTTCACTCTAGAAGCTTTTAGAGTCTTTGTTTTATTGTTGATGTTTCTAAATGTCAGTCTCTCTTAATTTCTAAAACCACCCTCTTTCTTTTTTATTTTTTGGTGCTGGGGATTGAACCCAGGAGCATGGGCACTACCGAGAACCTATACTCTCAGCTACCAAAGTTTTGTCTTATTCTTGTTCTATCCCTTTTCCATTGAATCTGTCCTTGTTTTTATGGGTGCAATATTTTTTCCACATTTCTTCAAGGATACTAACTAGATATTTTTGTCATGTTGTATTTTATTCTCAAGTCCTTCTCTTTGTCATTAGAATTATTTCTGTATCCTCTAGAGTCTGTCTTTGCTTTTGTGCTTTCAACGTCATGCTAGATAGGCTTTGCTGAAGTGCTGTATGAACCTTGGAGTGAGTTCCTATGTAAAACTCTGGAATTAGAAAGGCTGATAGGAAGCTGTGTACAAATGGACAGATTTGATAACTGATGGGCCTCACATCCCCAGTGCTGGGAGAACCCACCTCACCTCTAATCCCCAACTTAGAACTCTGCTCTAGGACAGCAGCACCTGCCTACCATCTCAGCTGTGGTGACAGTTTGCTCAGTTTGGAGAAAACAATCCAGCTGTTTGTGAAGGGAGAAAATACTTGGGGCCTAGAAAATACTGGGTAAGATGGAGGGTCTGTATGACAGACTTCAGTGATTTCTAGCTTTAACCTCATTTTTCACTCTTGCTTGCTTTTTGCATCTGGAGCCTCTTAGGAACTGTGCTTGGCAGGTTGGTGCCCCCTTTGGTTCTGTCCCCTCCTTATGTGTTTTCTAAGCCACAGCTTCCTCATCGGTTTTTAGGAAGCTGCCTTAGCTCATTTGCCTCCTGTCTTCCAGAAATTTGTGGAGCTCTTTCACTGATGATTCCTCTGAGTTCTTTCTTTCTTTTAATATTTTCTTAGTTGTCAATGGGTTTTACTTATTTTTATGTGGTGCTGAGAATCAAACTCAGCGCCTCACACATGCTAGGCAAGTGCTCTACCACTGAGCCCCAGCCCCTTCCTCAGTTCTTTTCATTGTTACAAAGTGATAGCCCTTTCGCTCCTCTTACTCCTTATCTGCTCTTAAATCATATCTTTTCCACAGTAAATCTGATCTAATGTCTGTTATTCCTATTGATCTACTCAAATATCTCTACAGTTATCTTGGTCCACCTCCTTAGTGCCTGAGATTGGGGTGGGGGGACAACAGCTGTTTTCTCCTGTTGTATTTTCATCACTCTGTACTTCACTTTTGACTACACATCAGTTCCTTTATGGATTCTAATGGGTGTGCTCCATTTAATTCAATTCTGATACTATCTACCTGGAGTTAAGAGAACCCTCAGGATAAGGGTTCAATCACTCAAGACCACCTACACTTCAGAAGTTGTAATGGCCTAAATGTTTATGTTCCTCCAGAATTCATGTTGAAACCCAATTCCCATTATGATGGTTTTAAGAGAAGGGGTATAGGAGGTGATTATAATGGTCATGAAGGTTCCTGGCTCCTTTATGAAGCCCAGAAATCAGCCCTTACCAGATATCATATTTGCTGGTGCCATGATCTTGGACTTCCCAAGCTCCAAAACTGTAAGAAATTACCCAGTCCAAGGTATATTGTTACAGCAGCCTGAACAGATAAAGATGCTAATCACAAGTCTTGGTCTCTGGAACTTAAATAAATTGGGTTGAGTGGGAGGCGTTCCCATCATCCCCCACTCAGCTTTGATTATTTGTACTCGAGGAACATTTTACTTATATTTACCCAATTGTTATAAAATAATACATCCAGATGGAAGGAAAACACAGGGCAAGGTATCATGAGACTCTATCATACGCTCTATACCACCTTCCTAGCACCTCTATGAGTTCAGCAGTCACAACCCAGAAGCTCTCTAAAACTCAATCTTTGGGTTTGGGGGGGAGGCTTTATTATGTGGGCATGGTTGATTAGATCACCGACCACTGATGATCAACTCAACCTTCACCCCCTCTCCCCTCCAAGTCGATGGGGTGGGGCTGAAAGTTCTAACACTCTAATCAAGGTGGTTGATGCCCCTGGCAACCAGCCTCCAACCTGAGGCTGTCCAAGGGTACCCAGGCATGACTCACAAGCATACAGAAAGACATCACTTTGGAGATGCCAAGGATTTTAGGATTCACTGCTAGGAACCTGGATGAAAGGTCAAATATATATTTATTATGAATCACAATATCACACTTAGTGTCAAAAAGTTCAGGGCCCATCCTCATGTCCCAAATAACATCTGGACTTTGACAACAAGCATTCTTTGAATATGTCCTTCAGTAGACATTATAGTTTATATACAGATGCAGAAGATATATTCATAATCTCATAATCTGATGGAGCACCCATACTAGAAGTAAAGCAAGGTTTAAATTATTGGGCATTTTTAGAGGTTTAGTATTTGGGTTAAGTAAATCACAAACAAATTGGCTGACTACCTGGCAGTCCTTCCCCATCAAACCTAGGAAATCTCCAAATGATACAACAGATAATATGTAATAATTCATTCTCTTTTTTAAAAAAGTATTTATTTATTTTTAGTTTTCGGTGGACACAACATCTTTGTGTGTGGTGCTGAGGATCGAACCCGGGCCGCACGCATGCCGGGCGAGCGCGCTACCGCTTGAGCCACATCCCCAGCCCTCATTCTCATTCATCAAAGTTTTTTAGGGTGCACAGCACTGTACTAGCTGCTGGGAAGAACACATAAGTCATTCAGATACATGCCTCAAGAAGCAGAGTTAAGTGGGGGAGATAACTCATGGGCATAAGTAACTCCTAAGTGTACGTCAAAATCACATCAGTGGTGTAAGAGGAATGTAGGTAAAATGTTACAGGAATATAAAGTAAAGGGAGGGAGTACTTCTTACAAGTGGGTGTGAAGTAAGGCAATTTAAAACAGGTTCATTGAAAAATAGCCTATTGAAGGAGAGGACAAATGGAGACAGATGAGGGGAGGTGCTCAGGTGGTTCCTCCGGTTTCCTTGGGTAGCACCATGCTCAGTTGAGGCACTTTTTTCTTCCATGACTGTAGCGTCTCAGCTAGAAAAATGCCGCCTCTGTCATCCCTCACCCAGAACCCCTTTGTTGCCTGCTGTCCTGTTCAGGGAAGTCCACGCCATGGAATGCCGACAGCCCACTGCCGTCCTCCTGGACCTCTGGGCAGGTGGTGCTGTTGGCTTCCCACCACTCACTCCACCTTCCTGGTTCTCCCTCCTGGGTTACAGACTTCAGAAAGTTAAAAGAAAGGTTCGTGTCTTAGACTCCATGTCACAAGGATCAAACAGGCACCCTGGCTTCAGTCCTGTAAGACGTTGAACTAGAAGTTACCACTGTGAAGTGCCAGCTGTGCACAGGGCGGGTCAGATCTTGAGGGGGGCTGGTGATTGGCAGTGTTTGCCCCTTTGGGGCGCTTGGCAAAGACTAGCGTCATGACTCCTAGTGTTCCCTGTAACCTGTAGCAGGCAGCTTCAGCAATGGTGTTTTTATTGAAACTGTCCTGTTGTGAGCTCTTTCTTGATTGTGTGTCTTCTAAGCCTGGATTTCTGATTGTCCTAAAGATTTTACAAGCTCCCAATACCCTTTTTAAAAATCCTCTTTAGATAAAATATTTAGAGTAAATTGATATCATCATCTTCAACTAAAAATCCTCACTGATGGATTTGACTTTTTAGTCACTCAGCCATGATCCTTGAGGAGTTTGACACTCAGTTAACAGTGACACTTTTGCCTATTTCGCTGCCACCAAGCTGGGGACACAAGATTCACCTCAACCTCTCCAACACTCTAGCAAGTTGTCATTTCTCCATCTCCATGGGCGCAGCCTGGAATTAGAGTGTTGGAACTGTCCCACTGCCAAGTGTCCCTCTGTCTGGCCTGACCTGCAGTCACCCCCTTCCCCATCCACTTAGATCTGCTCTCTAGCTTCACAGTGGCCTTCACCTCATAAGCTTTCTCTGTCCTCCTACCATGTCTATCCAGCTTGCTGCTTACACACAAGCCCAACCAAGTAGGTTTTCTCTTCAACTCTCCTCCCTCTAGCACTTAGTTTCCTCCCCAAGACTTGTCTGTGCACTGACGGTTTCTTATGATACCTGTTACAATGTCTGTGCTGGGATAACCTTTTCCTATATTTAACAATAAGAATATAACATTAGCAAACCCTTATAAGGTACTTGCCATGTACCAAGCACTATTCCCAGCACCTTAATATATTAAGTCATCAGGACTGGGGTTGTAGCTCAGTGGTACAGTGCTCGCCTCGCATGTGTGAGGCATTGGGTTCAATCCTCAGTACCTCATAAAAATATATAAAATAAAGTATTTTAAAAATTGAAGAAAAAAAGAATTAAAAAAAATATAAAGTCATCAAATCCTCAAACAGTTGAGACATGTAATGTCCATCTTTTTAAAGATGAAGAAATTAAAGCACAGAAAGATTAAGTGATTTGCTCAAAGCCACACAGCTTGTAAGTGGTTGAGCTGGGATTTAAACTGACTGTGTTCTTAGTAACTTACTCTATTTGCATTCCCTCATTTTATTTTAATCAATTCAAACAGGAATGCCAAGATATCTGTATATCATTACATAGCTATTAATAACATTATCCCTATTTAATTATAAATGTGGTTAATATCTCACTGCTAACAATACATATTGCAGTTTCTTAAAGCAATACTCTATTAACATACATAAAATATATTTTTTTAATGAAACTTGTTTTTTTCTCCCTCTCATATTCCATTGTGAAATACAGTGAGGTATTATTACAGATGAATATCCCAGGCAGCTATGTAATAGATAGGTTTGATGGGTTTTCTATATTACCCCATTCATTCCGACTCTTTCAAAATATCAATTCTCTTCCATCCAGCAAGGCATAGTCTCATAATGAATATGGTCTGCTATTTTGGAATATTGATAAGTGTTTTTTCCTGCTGTAAATATAGCATGGCATTTAGACTTTGAGTTCCAAACTCAGTTGGTATAGATTTGAGTTCCAGGATTGAGACCCTGGGCTAACCTTAACCTCTCTAAGCTTCAGGTATTTCATCTACAAAATGGGGACAGCCTCATTGTCAACTTTATATGAACAGATCACCATGACCACCAAGTGATCTAACGCAGATCTGTCACACTCTTCTCTCAAAGCAGAATGCCCCTTGCTAACACACAAAACAGCTTAGATTTCTGGTAAGTTATAGCGCTTATTGAAGGTTTCATGTAGAGACAGAAGAACAGGTTACATTGTACCCCAAAGCACATCTTCCTGGAAAAAATTGAGTCACTACTTTTTCACCTACTACTGTTGCCTCAAAAGGCGCCTTCAGAATTTGTGGTGCTTGCCCTCCTGGCCACACGGGCTCAGACTAAACTCCTCCAGTTCCTCTACTGTGTCGGATGGATGGGAGGAAACCTAAATTCCTGAGTCACTAAAGGACTGTTTCTTATGATACCTGTTACAATGTCTGTGTTGGGGTAAGCTGTTCTGTTTTCTTTTCTTTTGGGGTATACGGGGGATTGAGTGCAGGGACATTCTACCACTGAGTTACATCCCCAGCTCTTTTTATTTACTATTTTGAGGCAGGGTCTCTAAGTTGTGGAGGCTTGAACTTGTGATCCTCCTGCCTCAGCCTCCAGAGTTGCTGGGATGCTAGGCATGCTCTACCACACCTAGCCTGAGGCACTAAATATTCTGTGTATAAGCCAAGCAGCAAAAGTATTTCACTAAGTAGGCTCAGCTTTAGAGACTTGGTGGATTCCCTGAGTGTCTAGAGTGTCTGAAGGAAAGCACTGTTGTATTTTGCAATGCCTGGGGTTGCTTTTGGGCTCCTCACAGTGGCAATGTCATGCTTGTTAATACCTGCTGTTCTTAGCCAGCAGCCGGAAGTACACAGTTGATACTGACAATAACAGCCTTCACCATGGTTCTCTTGTTGAGATTTTGGTTATCAGAGTTCTGGTGTGTTTGTTGTTTGTTTTTTCTCTTGCCAGAAAATGAGGGCTCATTTTCTGTTTCCAGCTCTTGGCAACTTTTATTTAAGTCACTTTTCCTGGATATGTTCTTTGATCATTTCAGGCTGCACATCAATTTGACTATTAACCCATATTTGCCCTAAGGAAGCACTTTCTACAGGGAAGATACATTTTGTCACAGTAGATTTGAAGGTGGTACTATCAAGTATGAAGTTTTTCTGTTGATGTGGAATTTATGAAGTAAATTATGAAGTTATTGGCTTTAAGGTTCATACTTTCCTATTTTAGAACTTTTAAAAACAATCTTACAAGTCTGATGACCTCCCCTTTCCTTTAATTTGCCTCACATGTGATGACTCTCCCTCATCAAAACTAAAGAACTCACTGTTTGAAAAGTTAAATGAAAATTCAGTGGAATAGGAGTATTTATTGCATCTAAAGAAGGTTGTTCATTGTAGATTATCCAGGATCCAGTAATGAATGTGTATACTATCAGGGGCCAGGGATTTAAGGGGATGAATTTCCCAGGGTTTAATCATTTCATAAGGCCTCTGAGTGTGACTTTTTCCCCAATAATCTACTTATCTCAGTAATTTACCCCTCCTACTGCATTGCAAGGAAAATGAGTCTCCCAGGTTGTTTGCATGATAAGTAGCTGGGAATTGTGTGAGCCTTGGAGAAGCAGCCCTGAGTTAATTGTAGCAGCCTGAGCTAATGGTTTCCCATGTGAGTTGGCAGGTTAAGTGAAGAAGGGGGCTTGAAAACATCCTTTATCACAAGTGCCGTGTGATTGAAAAGCTGAAATCTTATAAATGTTTGCTTCGTGGAAGATATTTTCCCTTGCAATATAAATGGGTGAGAAAAATGTCCTTCTTGAGATAGGACTCGCAGTTTTGCGAAGAGCTGGGATTGTTGGCTATTTGGAAGAGTTTGGGGAGGTTTTTGGTTTTGTTTTTGTTTCCAATGGATAATGCTAATTTGTTGTTCTCCCCACCATTTTTTTTTTAAGTCAGAATTTAAAGAATGTCCTGCCTGTTGCATACAGACAACCAGACAACATACAGACAAATCACTTCCAGGAAAAATTTAAGTCAGCTTCCTGGAAAATAAAAAAACAAAATTTTCTTTTTGAATAGGGTCTTGTTCCTGGTTACCCAGGCTGACCTTGAACTCCTGGGCTCAAGGGATCCTCCTGCCTCAGCCTCCCAAGTACCTGAGACTACTGTTGTGTGCCACTGCTTCCTGAAATTTTCTGATTTTTTAAAAAATTCTTTCTACATTTATCCTCAGAGTTTTTAGTACAATAACACATCAATCAGCAAGTACAAATGATTTTTCTTTTGCAACACTGGGGCTTTGTACATGCTAGCTCTCTATCCATGAGCTACACCTCCAGCCATAGATTTTCTATTTAAGGGGAAAAAAATGCAGTTTTCTCTGGAAGAAGGGTACTGGACTGTTCTACACTGTTATTAGGGGACAGAGAGGGTTGCACATGATCTTACAATAGACATGAAGTGTAGAAATGGGATTGAGAGCAAAGCAACTGTGGAAGCAGTGTAGGGTCAGAAGTGAGGTGCAGTCCCACATTCCATAACTACCAGGCAAAACAGAGAACATTCAAAGGGAGCAGAGCAATTACCTGTGGGACAGAGGCCATGGAAAAGGAAGACCAGAAGCCCCTGCTCCCTGGTGTCTCTGCTTGGCCAGTGCTAACCCAGCCTCAGATCTCGGCTCACACATCACTTCCTCCAGGAAGCCTTCCCGTCCCAGCCTAGGGAATCAGTGTGCTCTGACATCCTTCTTTCTTAGCATTTTTACTAGTGTAATTTTAAATTCCTAATGATCAAATTATTGTCTCTCCCCACAAGTGAGCCTCCCAGTATGTAAGGACCTTGTCTGCTTTAACACACCACTGCCATCCCAGTAACTGACAGGTTCTCAAAAATGTTTGCTGAATAAATAAATGGACGGATAGGTAAGAGTAGAATTGTTAAAAAGATGTCTGGTGAAGGATGTTGAAGTGAATTATTAGGTGAACTGATGGCTACATGGAAAGAATGTGAGAGGCTAATTACAAGGAATGGAGAGAAAGGAAGAAAAGAATCATGATCCTGAAGAATGTGAAGAAACGTCAGGAGCAGACATGTGAATGAATTTGTCTGTGAATGAAAGTACATCTTGGGATATAAGAATTATAAAAGACTAAAATTTGTGGGTTTTTCCCCCCAAGAAACAGATGAGTGAATATATCAGCCAGGTTTCTAGCAGAGAACAGAAGGTATCCTGAAGTGGATATTTACAGAGGTAGATAGGAAAAAGTAACCAACAAGAGAGACTGGGGAATATAGGGGCAGAAAGGTTTGATCCCTCTCCTCACACACCATAGGAGTATGGCTGACGCTCCACTAACAGAAGACAGATTCATAAAAGACAAGCATAACAAATTTATTTAATCAAACTTTTATATGACACAGGAATTTTTAGAAATGAAAACTCAAAACCCAGGGAAAACTGTTTTTATGCTTAGGTTCTATGAAGAATGTATGGTTGTATAGAAATAAGATTGAACACCAAGGTAGGATCCAACGGTGATATACTGAGGGGAGTCCAGCTAGGCCTATCTGTGGGATTCTTCTTGGTGTCCCTGTGTAGCATTCCTCCCCTAGTATGACAGAGCCCTTTGGAGTGAGGATCTTCAAGGGAAATGGAAGAGAGTGACCTTTCTAGGTTTTATGGCTGGTTTTGGGGGGAGAGGTTCTAGTTTCTATGGCCTGACTTGGGGAAGAAGAAGTCTTGGCTTCTGTGAGTTGCGGCAGGAGAGGAAGAAAGGCAAGAGACAGTGTGGGGGGCCAGGAAGGCCTTGCTTCTGAGACCTTCCAGGCTCTTGCAGTTCAAAGTACTCAACATAGCAAAGTGTCATATTTTGAAAGATCATGTTTTGAGTCCTAACAGGCATCTAGGGACCAGCAATACTGGGGAACTCTTATCTCTCCCTCCTTCCCAGTTCTTGGGAGAGAAAAAACTGTGTCACCAAAGCTCATTAAGAAGTAGAACCAGGGCTGGCAGAGGATTTGCCTAACGTGCACAAAGTTCTGGGATTGATCCCCAGCACTGCCGAGAGAGAGAGAGAGAGAGAGAGAGAGAGAGAGAGAGAGAGAGAGAGAGAG
>NW_025999896.1:2376594-2380828 GCF_001458135.2 Marmota marmota marmota | reverse complement strand
GAGGCAGAGAGAGAGAGAGAGAGAGAGAGGGGGTGGGGGGGGAGGGGGAAACTTCAGATGTCTGAAAGATTTAAATGCAACAACAAATCAGACTGGCAAAATTCCATATAGTTATGTGCCACACAGTGATATTTTGGTGACAGACTACATATGTCAGAGGGCCTATAAGATTATATCACCTAGTGATGTCGGAAACATCTGGCTAAGTGGCTCTCCTGCCTTCCTGGTGCCTTCCTATTGGGTTCTGCCAATGGAGACACTGGCTGGTAGCCAGCAATCAGGGGAGCGAAGTTGGGGCACTTTTTCTCCAGTTCTCTTCTTGCTTCAGCAGGCTGGATTCAGTAAAGGACACATGCCCCTTCTAACCACATTTCCATTCTGCTGTCCTCATCTATGGTATGGTATGGTTCTTTCTTTCTTTCTTTTATATTAGGCTTAATTACATGCAGTAAAATTCACTATTTTTAGGTGACCAACTCTATGAGTTCTGACAAACCTATGTAATTGTACAACCATCACCACAATCCAAACGCTGAAGGTTTCTGCCACCCCTGGTTATTCTTCATACTTCTTTGTGGTCATTGTTTCCTTGCCCTCCACTAATCCATCCCTCGCTCCCTGCCCCTGAAAACCACTGATCTGATTTCTAGCCCTGTGGTCTTGCTTCTCTATGAGGTCATTGGGCCCGTCCCCCCCCTTCTTTCCATCCTGCATCTCCACTGTGCTTTATGGATCCTCATCCTCTTGGTCAAAGCTCGATCATAGATACATCATGGTTGCACTTCAGGAAGGGGAAGAGGACATTTAGCTTGCAATCCTTGATGTCTTTAGGCCTGGAAGTGGCCACATCATGTCCATTAGTGAGACTTGCTACATGCCCTGCTGGCTGGGAAGTGTACTCTACTACTGTTGAAGAAAGGGAATGGGGTCCTGATGAACTGACCAAGGGGGCATCCCTGCAGCCTAACCACCCACATATTCATGCCATCTTTCCTGTACACAGAGAACACGCCATTTCCCCCAAAGGAGACAATCCCAAGCCCCATTCAGTTACTGCATCCACTCAAAGGACAGGATTTCCAGGTGGTGGAACATCTTCTCCAAGAGGTTCCAGGATGGCTCCCTGTGGTCCTCTGACTTCCAAACCAAAATGCAAGCTATTTGTATCTCCACCTCCCATTCCCTCCCCAGAATTATGTTTTCCTTAAAAATTTATAGGACTTCTGTTTGTGTCAAGAGCCAAAGCCAAGTTCCAGTTCTGTAGATGGTTTTGTGTGGGGAGCCACTCGGACTGACCTGCTCCTTCCCTCCTGAAGCCAGAGGCTGTGACCCATCACTACATTTTGTAGTGACTGGGATGTTGTCCCGGTTCAGGAAGTTGAGGGCGGGTCTTCAGATGTTGGTGGCACCCCTTGGGTTGAATTACTCTCACCTGTCCCTTGTAACCCTGCCACTGTGGCCTTTTTTGGATGGAACTTTATAAGAACAAGGGTCCCCCCAATAAAAGCCCAATTCAGAATGTGCTCTCTTGCTCTCCCATTTGAGGAGCCTGAGGCTGAGAATGGAGCAGCCGTCCTGAAGCTTGTTTAAAGGTAAAGGGTGTGTCTGTTTTTTATTTGGTGTCCCTGGAAATTCACACGAATGACCTTATTTCTGACTTCCACCTAGACTCAAACTGCCTCCCCCATTTTAAAAGCAACTGGAACTACCTGAAACAGTGAAATTAGGAGGGACTACAGCAAACTTGGTCTCTACCATGAGGCTGAACCTTTCTCTGGCTTCAGGAAGGCCTTTAGGAGGGATCTCTGAGGCACAGCAATAGTTGATTTTCCCAACCCTAGGAAGCCCCAATTTGTTAGACTCTTTCTGTTCCTTCCCATATTGCAATACTTGTATACACTCATCTCTCATAATGGCTTATTGAAAGTTAACCAATTACATAAAAGCTTTTATTAACCAACCTAGATACCCTTCAACAGATGAATGGATAAAGAAAATGTGGTATGCATACACAATGGAATATTACTCAGCCTTAAAGAAGGAAGAAATTATCCATCCAATGGATGGAGGTGGAAAATATCATGCTAAGTGAAATAAGTCAATCCCCAAAAACTAAAAACTGAATATTTTCTCTGATATTCAGATGCTAATTCATAGTAAGGAGGGGATGGTCTAGGGAAGAATAGAGGTACTTTAGAGGCAGAAGGGAATGAAGGGGAGGAAGGATAGTATTATGAATCAGATATTATTACCTTATATACATACATGATTACACGACCGGTGTGATTCTACATTATGTACAATCAGAAGAATAAGAAGTTGTACTCCATATATGTATGGTATGTCAAAATGTATCTATTCTCATGTGTACCTAATTAGAATGACAACAACAAAAATTTTACCTGAAAAAAAAAAAAGACTTTTATCTGTGCATTATCTCTAAGTATAATTGTTATAGTTTTTGTTTGCTTTTTTGTTTTGCTTTGTTTGCAGTGCTGGGGATGGAAACCAGGGCCTCACCCACACTGTGCGAGAGCTCTACCACTGAACTACACTCCCAACCAGTGTTATAGTTATTTTAATAGAAAGCTGTTAACCAATCTCCTACCTAATTTTAAGGAGCAAGTCTGGTGGCTATAAGTAAATTTCTAGAAATTGACACATGTAAAGAGATGTCATTAAAACACAAAAAGTACCCTTGTCAGCTTACTCCCTATTAAGAAGGGTAGATATAAGGTGTTAACAGAGAGCATAACTGTGCTACAGAGTCTATTGAGGATAGAAAGTATCTAGTTCTCACCAAGTCTTTCTGTTTGGGGATTGCTATTAGAGTGCATAAGCTGCTGTTTGTTTGTTTTTTGTTTTTGTTTTTAAATCAGGGAGAATGCAGATGTTATCATATGCAATCAAAAAAAGACTAATGTATAGCTTTTAGAAGGGGGGGTGGCTCCTCCAGCCAGTTATCAATTCAAATCATGCAAGGAATACAAAAATATAAGACAGGGAGTTAAGGAACGGGAAGATGGCGGCGAAGGGAGTGCATTACCCCCGTGTACCGCGTCACTGTGTGGGAGAATGACGAGTTAGAAAGGCTAAAGGCTATCTTGTTAGGAATTTCCAGCAAAATTGGGGTGCTCCAAAACCTAGAGGAAGGATTTCCATCGCACGAGGATCAGCTACGGGGGCTCAAACGCGAGGGATTTATCCGCACGGAGGGTCACGCTGCTTATTCAGCAAATCGCCCTGCGGCTAGAGTCTGCGGCGCGCGCTGGGAAACGAGGAGATAGCAACACAAAGATGCAGCGCTGCAGTTTCCGCGGGCTCCTGCCAGCTGTGCAATCACCGTACTCAGTGCTGAATTCTGGGTTTGAGATGGGGGAAGGAAGCGGTCCAATTCGGTTCTCCACACCGGTCAGACCACAGAGGAAGCCAGCGGCCACCATCTTGGAGAGCTGATGTCACCATCCCTGTTTTCGACTGATCGCAGCTCATTCAGCCATAGAACAGGTAATTTCAGGCTGCCATTTGCCTGCGGCTCGCAGACAAATTACTCAGGCTCAGTGCTAATTAACCCGCGGAAACTGCTTCTTGGAGCCTGCTCCTATCAGAACATACACCGAGCCTGGAGCGGACGAATTCCGGCTCCCGGAACTGCTCTGGCCCAGGGCTAAAGAATCCGCGGAAACTGCTTCTCGGTCCTGGTCCTGCTGAATACTGTGGAGGTAAATACCAACTGAGCCTTCATAGGCAGTGGCAACAGGACTGAGACTGGGCTTGTGAGGGCCGGTCAGGACTCACCCGTTGCTTTGGTCACCCGGCAAAGGGAACAAAATGCTGCCATTCGCATAGGATACCAACATGGCAGAGATCTGATGTCATCAGAAAGCGGTGGAGGAGATAACTTCATCAAAACCAGCGGCGACAGAAACACTTGGTCTCCTGGTAAAGAAAGTGAGTCACAAACACCTGAGTCTCTCTCACTTTGTCATCAAGCCAGAGGGGCAGAGAAGAGCCGCTGCCCGCGCCGGAACACGCCCAGCGGCCCGCCGGCGTGGTAGTCACATAACCCCAATTGGAGTAGGGGCAGAGCAGAGCCGCCACCCGTGCCCGCAAGGTAGGCAGACCTGGGAGAGACCGGCGGATCAAGAGGGGCAGAGCAGAGCCGCCACCCGTGCCCAAAAGGTAGGCAGACCTGCGACCGACCAGCGGAACAGGCCCAGTGGCCTGCCGGCGC